>NC_048429.1:7837838-7870263 GCF_013103735.1 Etheostoma cragini | reverse complement strand
CAAACAAACAAACAAACAAACAAACAGGACACAGAGTCTTGCAGGATTCTATTAAACCAAAGGGGGCTGATCATGCAGTGTATCAGCTCATCTTGTCACTAATGTGGCTCTCATTTGCATCAACACACACTTGACCCATGCACCCTGCCCAGCGTCCTTCCCCTGCCTGCTCCCAATTCCCTTCTGGCCTGCCCCGGCCATGCAAATATTCTTCACAGCACTATTGCCTGGCCATTAGTGCTCTTCAAATACACACAGAAATGCACATACATGCACAAAAACACACACACCGACTAGCAAATTTTGATGAAGACTTGTTAATTGCAAACATGCCCCAACTGCTGCTGCTACTGTGGAAACTGAGCAAAAAAAAAGAGTGAAGCAGAGAGGGAGAACGGGTGATTTATAGAAATAAAGAGCATGACTCAGGAGGGCATGAGAACACTTGAGGTCATATCTTCGGAGGGAAATCTATTATATAAAATTATAATCCTAAATATTCTTAATTAGGTCATAAAATAAGGAACAGTAAATAAACATTCAGTGAATTCAATTAATTAAATGAAATTTACAGTTCCTTCAATTGATTAGGCCTGAAACTGGTAATGAGTGTTATTGTGGTTGTCCATCTCTTTGTAAACATGGAGTAAAGCTTCACCATTGCACACTTTATTGAAATTGGAGACAAAAAAGAGCTTCATGAATTCTGTCATGAATTGAAGAATCTTGAAGACTGTCCAACCTAATAAGAGAATGATGGGGATAGATAGGCTTTGACTGAACAGTGACTAACCATTGGGTTTCTTAATTTACATTGGAAGTAGAATGTGTAGTTTCGATTGGAATGATCTAAAGCTGGTCTGACAGGCCAATTTGACTCTGATTGCCAATTGACTGATTTCCATTAGACACCATATATTGGTCAGAGTTTTCCCCAACAGAGGGATACTAACCATAGATTAGTGGGATGATACATTCATTGGTTTGTCTCTGTATAGCCCTTAAGCAGTTATTATTGGGTAGGAATTCAATAAGAACTAAGAGATCCTGAAGCTGTTTTCTTTACTGTACATCATTTTCCTATATTTATAGGGGGAGCTTTCAAAGAGCAATGGATGTGTAGCCCACCCACCTCCACCCTCTTATATTGGTTGTGTAAGGATTGTTTTATGTAAATTAGCCGCAGACTGATTTACATGTGGAATTTCACCATTTGGTGTGATGTCCCCGGTTCAATTTTGGGACAGGTATCTTTGTCACGTCTAGACATCTCTATCTCTCTCCCTGCTGTCTTTTCTGTGTCTAACTACTGTAAGACACAGAAGGTTGTCCAGCAAAGGCAAATGCCAGAAGATAATCTTTAATTTTTTTAAAGACTAGTGCGGTGCCCTTTGAAAATGTGCCTGTTTGGAACGGGCGGTTATTTGGCCTGTGGTATTGCTGCTCCTCAAAACCAAATTGTACCCCAAAAGGACTTACAGAGGGACCCCAAACCACTTCATTCGCAACTCCCCTGTATACTACTGATTTACAGTGTAAGCTGCTACTACATCAGAGGAAGACGTACTACTGTTTTTACTTCACAGAGAACGCTGCAGATTCCGAATGTAATTACAAAATATTACTATGACAAAGTGGAGTAATCAGACATTGGCCTCAAGGACTCATGGCACTGTGCTACCCAACTAGCCTGTTATGAGAGCACATTTTTGCTTTCATCAACCAGAGAGGGAGAGAGAGGGAGAACAACCGACTGACCTGCCTGGTTCAACTCTTGAGATTTTCTTGCATTGCACAGCGCTCTGAAGGAATGATCCCCGAGATTAGGCTACGTTATGTTCCACATAATAGCAGGAAATAGTCCCCCCGCTGTTCTAAAACGTTGTGCACGTGGCGCCTGTTGATGCGCAGGTTGCCACCATACATGGACACATATATACAGATACGTCTCGCTTTGTAAGATGAATAGCCTGCGTACAAGTGGCATCAGGCTCTGTCTGCACTGGTTGTCTGGTTGTGTTTGCATGTGAAATTCAGGAATAGTTGTTTGATTATTGAAAGTTAAAGATTGTCCTAAGTAGTGCTACTTTGCATATTTTTGTGGGTCAGAGGTGTATGCCACAATTTAGCTGACATAGCTCGGCTGCTCTGTCTCTAGTCCTCAGGGTGAGAGGGGGAGTGGCCAATGTCTAGAGAGGCAAAACCAATGTGTGCACCTTTTTACCGATTGATATTTAACGATATTTTTCATTTCTAATCCAAACAATGTTTAATTTGGCACTGCACTTACTGCCCGTTGTAGGTGTCAGCTGTTGAGTCCCTGGAAGGTCCCCTGCTGCAGGTAGAGGGGCTTGGTGATCTGCGCCTGGAGCTCCATGGCAAGAAGCTCAACATCCACCTTGTACTCATTGATGAGCTCCACCGACACCTCTACATCAAATCTACAAGTCGTCTGGGACATAAGAACAAGGACAAAAATGCTGTTCGCCTTCCAGGGTAATGGACAGTTTCTTATATTTCTTAAATGGTTACCACTTCAGGGGGTTCCAATGTCTTCACAATAATAGAAATGGGAAAATAGTACTTCAGTGTCATCAAGGGATGCTTGGCCGGTCAGTTGATTGCGCACATTCAAGTGTTTTTTTATTCCTTTTGCTTGTGTGCAACATTGTACTGCATTGAAAAAAACACAACCTTTTAACTTTAAGAGTAACTTTAAGTAGAGATTTAATTTCATCACATTTAATTTGGTTTCCTTTTATTATCATCGCTATAGGATTCTGCAAAGCTGTAGTCATTCATCTATGGGTCCACACAGCAAACATAAATGTATTTTCTTACAGTGTTATATCACTTATATAGTTAATACAAGTGTGCAAGGTTGAGTGCAACAGAGGGAGTGAGGTCGAAAAACGTCATATGGACTGTTATAAAATAAAAATCTGTTTATTTGGTCTGTTACCAAAAGACTTTCTTGTTTGCCTATTTTGTAGTAAAAAAAAGGTTTTGACTGTATAGATGTGTATTCATTATGAGTTATCCCTTTGATGGGACAACTTGCCAATTATTTACTGTAAACCTGGAACTTTACTGGAAACCAAGCCAATTACTGAAAAAAACAATTAGACCTGGTATAACTTGTTGCTCAACTTCTTTATAATGGCTCTTTGTGCTGTGATACAAGATTTATTGTAAAGAAGCTAATATCCCAAATTCACTCATAGGGGTGCGTGCGTGCGTGCAGTAAATCAGTCAAAATTCAACTTATAGAGTTTCTGTGTGACCAACAATGATGCTTCAAATGATGAAGTAGGTTTTGCAGCCACTGGGAGAATAACTTAAGCTATGCCTCCGTGACCAGAGGCCAGTTTCTTAGTTTCATGATGCAGCCATATAACCTATTAAGGATAATGCGGCACAATAGCTTCGAACACAGTGTTGAAGCTGTTTTGTTCCATGAATGTCATTCAGCTTAAGTGTTGTTTGCACTTTGTGTGTGTATGTATGTGTGTGTGTGTGCGTGAGTGTGGGGGGGTGGTGGTGCAGTAATTTTGGTGGCTGGGTTGGTGAGGTACAGTGATGTATTACTGAGGGTCAGCCAGTGACAGGTCCTGGCCTGCCTGTATTGGGTCCCCTCTAACAACAACAAGCCAGCCTCCATACAACCCACTCACTTAGCAGACACACAGTGTTTATACCGCGCAATTTAAAGGACCTTGATTGCTTCCACCTGGGGCTTAAGGCTTGATAAATGGCTCATTGGAAAGCAGCAGAAATCCCCACCCAGAGATGCAAGCTTTTTTTTGTTATAACAGTAGATTGTTTTTGTTCGAAAAAGCCAGGTTATTGGGCACATTTCTGTTAGCGCATACTAAACCCCTCATATGGTTGCAATATCATGTTTTATACGAGACAGAAAGCATAGAATTCAATAACAGTGCTTTATCTTGATAATCACAGTCCCTGGATTTTTTCCCCTCTTCACAGCTCCACTCCCAAAGACACATCTCCAATGCCTGTGTTGGATGTCAGCAGCCTGTCTACCCCACGCAAGCTTTTGGATTCATCACAGTTCAGCACACCTGGATCCAGCAGTGGTACGGTCCTTAGATCATATTAGATCGGGGAGTAAGAGGGACTGAAGGCAGGTCCCTTAGCAAAAAGAAGGCGTTGAGATTATGTGAAGGAAAAGAGAAGCAAAAAGAACTGCATTTTAAAAGGTTGTTTCATTAAATTAACGTTTTTCTCACCTTAAATTTGCATGGGTTAGGAGAACTATAGAGATAAATACATCAACAAAGCAGTATTTTTGGTCTCTGCATAACAAAGTGTGTGGATTTTAGTTTGCAATTTTATTTTTACTGTGCTGATATCCTTAGTGATAAGGAAATCATTAGTATCATTCAGGCTTACATCCATTTCCATGTCATTATGGGTGTGTATTGCTAAGCCTTCTTGCTCACGCACACACACGCAGAGTAATAATAAAAGCATACAGAAACGGCGGATCTGAACTATTACAACTAAACACACCACCCGTGCCTCTTTACAGTCTCACTAGCGTGCACACACACACACACACACACACACAAAGAGACACTTGCATTTCTCTCCCTGCAGGATATGTCACAACATCTTCAACTATGATCATAATACACATTTCCCTCGCCAATATTATAATCATCTTGTCCACCCCTTTCCGTACCATTAGTCAACCCGTATCTCTGTCATCACAGCAGGGGAACAGCATTCTTTATGCTTAAACTGGTAACCAGCGCTTTCACAGGGACTGATCATGCAGACGGTATTCAGCAAAGAATGAAGTCTCTCTTGGTTGTTGGGGCGTATAGTCAGCACTGCATTCCTTGCAGGCAGAGAACAGAGAATCACAAACAAGAAGATAATGAAAAAAGTTAATCCTGCAATAACTTGGTGTTCCCTTGGTGTTTCTTAGTTTTTATATTAAGCTTGGCACTTTTTTCACCACCCACCACTCTCTTGGCTTTTGAAGTTAGTCGGTATTCCTTTTTAGGCTCTGTGGATGCTATGCAACCATAGAGTGTCCTGTTTATACCTACATATATCTACAAACCTATTATCTTATTGCTCCTTATCAAAAATTCCTTAGTGTATATAATTTATATTTTAGCGTATATATATTTTAGGTTTCCCTGAAAGCTACGATGCAACGCATCATTTTGATTCCATCGAGTGGTTTAATTAACCTGATCAGTTCTCCTTGTTGTTCCCTATCTCTGTCTCTTTTGCATTTAGCTCCTACTTTACTGAGGGCTTATATCGGCTACAACTGTCGTTTTAGTTATGTATCTTTTACTCCACCTCTTTTTTAATTCACTCAGCTCAGTCCATCATCCTGAATGTGTGTGTCATGAACTCAAAACACACAAATGAATTACCACTAATACATTATAAATATCTATACAATTAACCCACCCTGAGGTCCTAAAATAAAAGCTAAACCACAGTTTTCCCTACATTTAACAAAGAGAACACTGGCAATTAGCTATCACCAGCCAGTAAGTGCCAAGCACCGTCATGCTAACAACTGTGGTCACGACACAGCAGCCAGCTTCCATCAATGGCCTAGCTTGCCATTTTGTCTAATAGCATTAAAGCACCTCATTTGTAGCTATTAATTGTCATAAATATTACACAAACCACAGTTGGAATGGGAGAAAGGAGGAAATACAACCAAAGTCCATTAACTTGCCATAAACATTAACTCTCTTAACATGCTTTGATGGGGAATTGGAAGGCCCCGTCTAATGGAAATTAGAGCATCATTTGATGCTGCCACTCTCAATTTAGCTGCTAATGTGGCTAAGTCAGATGAAAAGTGCATGCACGGGGGCAGGTTAACAGGACAGATGCAGGTGTGTGTGTTTAAAAGAGAATTATGTAGTATATTAATTTGGCTGAAGCCATGATTGTAATTTTAGTGTGCTATTGAAAAGGTGTTGAATCTTGGTAATTAGATTTTTACAAATGTAGCTGTGTTTGGGAAACTGCAAAGGAGGTAACAAATGCCTCCAAGGTTTTAAAATGTATCAAAGAAGCACCCGTTTTATGTATAAAGTATAAATGGTAGCTCAATAGAGTATTGCAGATTTGATATGTTTGCATAGGTGACATGATATGTCTCCAAGGATTTTAGCTATTGTCTTTGAACAATGGCTCAATTCACCCGACATAAAGATAGACAACAATTGGTTCATGGATGTGCAAGTACAAGCAAAACAGTGAGTGAATTCTTATTTCTCTTTTTTTTTGGCAGTCTTTTCACAGCTGTCCATTATTAAAGGTACAGTAAGAGATGCTGCACAAAGATTATTGATATTTGAACTCAACTGCCAGACAAATTCACCACCCCCAGCTTCTTTATCAGCACACACAGAAAATAGAGAGCTAGGTGACCGCGAGGAGCTATTTGCTGAATTTAACAAAAGTGTATTATATAAACATTGATTACAATACCTTCAAAATATTTAGATACCTATGCCTGTAAATATTTTTGAAGCAGGTACAGCACGCACTAACCTATGTGTATACTTATTTTAGTGCGTGAGCTGCAGCAGGATGTGCGAGAGTTAAACCAAGCGGAGCTCTCTGAGGTGGATCCAGAGGGGAACAGTGCTGAGTTTATGGGCATCCTGATCAAGGTAGACATGAACATTACACACACTGTTAATTGTAGATTTTCACACCACCAATATGTTACATCCACCTTTTGTGTTCTGTGCTGTTATTTGTTTCTCTGTGCAGTAGTGAAGTGTTTGGATTGTTCTTTTTCTTCAGGCTCTGGCCAAGTTGAAGAAAATCCCCGAGACCATCAAAGCCATAATGGAGCGGCTGGAACCTGAGCTGAAACAGATCGTCAAGAGGTCCACCACTCAGATAGCAGACCATGCTTACCAGAGAGGAGAGAACTTGGCCCAGGAGAGCCAGCCAAGGTACAGTAATGAGACACACTGAAGGAGGAAGCCATTGTGTTAGAAGAATACCATGACCAATTCCCTGAAAGGCAGGAATTGCTACAGATCAATGAAAAAAAATAAGAAAACTAAAGGTGAATATTAGATAGTAAAATAAGAGAAAAATGATGTTGCCTCACAAAAATAAAAACTGGAATCAGCCACGTTTCCAACAAATTATGAGTGTAAACAGCAGTTTGCAGCAACTGTTTTACACTAAAAAATACATTTTAATAAAACGCCACTGGTAATCCCCTAAGTATCTGTATCTATGCAAGAGTTTTATTAAAGCAGCCTGCTTGCTTATTCTTCTGTAGTTATAGTATCCCCATTTGACTCAATTCCCTAGTGTCATTAACTACAAGCTGCCCATTCCCTTCAGTGGTTGCTAAAGTGTATTGTTATTACAGTAGAGCTCTTTATAAATAATGGTATAACCTGGATTAGTCACCAAGTCATGTTTGGTGTTAACATGCAGAATGTCTTTAAGCAATTTTTTTTTAGAGCTGACCGTGAAGGCAGTGGACAACATGTTGCAGTAAATGCAGTCCCACAGTGTTCATAGTCAGACAGTCAACCAGGTATGAAACACAGTAAAGGCTAGGACTGGAGGCAAACCTGCCTCAGACCATGAAAACAGATACTCTGCTGCTTTAAACCTAGACAAGTCATGGTTAAACCCCCCCACCACACACACAAAGACACACACACACACACACACACACACACACACAAAGACACACACACACACACACACACACACACACACACACACACACACACACACACACACACACAAAAACAACTTCACACCTGCAGTAGGGGACTGCTAAATTTTAAAAGCAGTCACATCAGCTCCTGCAGACATACACATACATCGAGCAGACTTGGGAAACACAGGTCTCAGGCCACTGATCCTGAACCATTTAAGAGGAACGTCTTGTTTTCTGTCTGGGATGTTCTCTTCGGCCTCGTCTGCCTTCCTTCTCCAGGTGCCTGCTGAATCTCATCTCACTTCAGTGTAACAGGCCTAACAGGCTCATTCTCAGCTCTACTTCTTACAGATTGTTTTAAGTTTGCCTGCGTGTGCAAATGTGTGTGAGCGCTTAACACTGTATTTGGGTCTGAGAATTTGCATTGGATCAAACACTAAAGAGGTTTGTTTGTGTGTGTTTCTACTTGGATGCATACACACCTAGTTCTGCTTTTGTTCACACTTTAATTTAAAGTAGAGGCTTGTTGCTATGGAAACTCTAACCAATCTACCAGTTAAAGGGAACAATGGTCTTGCATATTGCGCACTATATTTTATAGCACTGCAGACTGGCAGGCAACACTTAAGCACTTTACAGTATATACGGTGGTGCATGGCTTACTCTGAGGTTTATGTTCTCATCCAGGTCCTCAGTGACTGGCCACATCGAAGTGCACTTTCACTAGATTTTTACTTTTAGTAAGATACCTCATCCAATGTTATTAGCATGCACCACTGATCTGTGAGTCTCCTTATTATTTAAGTAAAATCAGACTTGTTGAACTCCCTTTTTTCATTTTGCATTACAAAAACAGAGCCTTATTTCTCTTTGCTTTGTGTCTTTGGTTTAGGAAATGCTAAATCCAATCTCAATCCCAAAGAAAGAGCACAGCTTTAAAGTCGTAGTCGTAGCAGAAATGCTTGAATGATCAAAGAACATAAAGATAAAAGGCTAAGTATTTTAAATCCAATTTAAAAACAAGCAAAGCGCATTGATCACAAGATTGATTGCTTGTTGCTTTTGTACAGTTTTTTTTCTTCTGCCTGTTCAGTAGAGTGGTCATTGGGAAACGTCTAAAGGACACATTTGTGTTAATGTGTTTCTGCTCTGTGGATTTCGTTTTATTGTCCTCCCAAAATGAAATAAATAAACACGCACACACACACACACACACACACACACACACACACACACACACACACACACACACACACACACACACACACAGTTGAAGTTTCTGTCAGATAGTCAGGGACTGTACATTCACGTGTGTGTGCTCCCCTTCTGTCTCTCCCAACTGTTCATCAGCCATGTGTGTGTCAGCTTCGATCCTGAGGGGAAATGAGAAGTGAGGCCTCTAAGAACAGACAATATGGATTAGGATGGCCTCCACTGGGAGATAACGAGGAGGACTCTGCTGTCTACACTTTGTGTGTGTGTCTGTCGGTCTGTCTTAGTGTGTAGGGGTAAGGTGGGGGTACGGTTGGAGTGCAGTTAGAAATTAAACAGAAAAAAGTAGTTAGAAGGTCAGAGCCATAACTTTAGTCCGTGTTCATCTACATGTATGACCATGAATTCTTTGTCATTTTCTGAAAGTTGGTGTTCACTGCATCAGTCCTTTATGGTTATACATGAGAGAGGGGGTGAGAAAATTCCTTGACTCATTGACATTTCACAGCTCCTCTCTTCGTCTCACGAACATCTTCCATTCACAGAGTTATAGCTCATAGTGATTTGTGCCTGCTTTCCTCCCCATTAATAACATTTACTCGCTTCTACTGCCAGCGTAGTGACAGACAGCCAACCAAAATGCCCCCTAGTGAAGCATCCATCTTGCCTTTACATTATTCTGATACCTTCCCAGGAAACCTTGGCCACTTGACACAACTTTTAGCATGCTTTCTTTTCTTGCAGCATTTAAATAGCTGGTTATTTGTATTGACTTGGTATTAATGAGGTATGGGCTCCGGTGCTTTCGAGGAATGGAAATGGATGGTTTGCTTTTGGAAGTCACAACTTTTCCAGTTTGAAATTTAAACTTTTATTCTGGTTAGCTGTACATCTGGCAAATACTAATAATAATTGTTTTTGCTTAATTTAATCAGCAGAAAAGATGATTAGTTTGGTGTGAGAAAGATCAGTTAGACTTGAGGGCAAGATACAGTTGAACCTTGACGTAGTCTCTGGGCTGCATAAATTCAGCATTATCATTTTTACAAGGCATGTTACATATGTATTTGTAGAGTGTAAGATTAGAAATGCGGCTGTTTGGAAGAGTTACATAGCTTGTGTTTGTTTTTATAAAATTATAAAATGGTTCAGCTGCCTAGAAAAGAAAGAAGTGTATACATCTAGAACATTAAAGACTTTAGTGCTTAACTTTTTGATATTAATGAGCGTCCGTTACATTTAAGCCAAATGAGCTTCTACAAAGCTAATTAAGACTGTCAGCTCCACACTTTCTCAACATAGCTGTGTTCAGAAGATTGTGTTGTCGGGCAACTTTTGCACGCAGAAACTCAAGTGAAGATAATAATCTCTTCTGAAGAGTCCATGTTTTTTTTTTAATCCTTCATGCTCCTTGGCTACTAGCAACTGTAAGAGGGAGGGGTGGGGTTGGTGCGCTATCAAGGAAGGCTTGTATCACGTGGACATGTCGACAGTTTTGTGTTCATTACTTAGAATTCCTCATGGGGGAGACAGAAACTATGCAATAGCTTTAAGCTTTGCCTTGAAAACAAAAACAGCAATTAAATAAAACCCAATTAAAATACCAGATGAGAGTATTATAAGACCAGTGTTAGACAAACAGTGTATAGTTTATATTAAATGTATTAACTCTACTAAAATAAAGTGGGTACTCACTAGCATGGGTGTGCTGGGTGGTACTCATTCAGTCTCAACTAATGTAACCTGTGTTCCCTCTTTACTTTGAAAGCTTTGTCCTTGTGCAGAAAGCAGGTATAGCAAAGTCTGTATGAAAGCATTAGTTGATTAAACTGAGTTTCCAATCCAGAGCGTGGCACTCGGATAAAGTTGGCGCTGTCTTTTTTTTGGGTTTTGGCTTTCCTCTCTTCAGCCAGAGCCATTTAGAACTAATGAGAGTAGCTGTTCATTTGAGTCCAGGTTGGGCAGCCCAGGTGCCAGGTTATTACTGTAGGAAGAATAGTTGTGAGTACAGTGGGGCTCGAAAGTTTGGGCACCGCAGGTAAAAATAGGTATTAACGTGCATAAAGAAGACAAGAAGGATGGAAAAAATCTCCAAAAGGAATCAAATGACAGATTAGACATTAGTGTAATATGTCACAAAAAATCAGTTTTTATTTCCATCATTTACACTTTCAAAATAACAGGTTGCAAAGGTTTGGACACCTTGCAGAGTTAATACCTTGTACTGCCCTCTTTGGCAAGTATCATAGCTAGGAAACGCTTCTTGTAGCTAGCCAAGAGTCTTTTTAATTCTTGTTTGAGGTATCTTCGACCATTCTTCCTTACAAAAGTCTTCCAGTTCTTTGAGATCTGTCACGCACTGCTCTTTTAATTTCTATCCATAGATTTTCAATTTTGTTGAGGTCGGGAGATTGGGAAGGCCATGGCAAAACCTTCAGTTTACGCCTCTTGATTTGTGTTTAGGATCATTATCCATTTGTAGAAGCCATCCTCGCCTTAACTTCAGTTTTTTTCACAGATGGCATCAAGTTAGCGTCGAAATTTTTCTGAAATTTTATTGAATCCATTTTTCCTTCTACTCATGAAATGTTCCCTGTGCCACTGGCTGCAATACAACCCCAAAGCATGATTGATTCCCCCCCTCCCATGCTTAACAGTTGGACAGAGGTTCTTTTCATTAAATTCTGTGCCCTTTCTTCTCCAAATGCACCTTTGCTCCTTGCGGCCAAAAAGTTCTATTTTAACCTCATTGATCCACAGAAGTTGTTTCCACAATGCATCAGGCTTGTCTATATGTTCATTTGCAAATTTAAAACTCAGATTTTTGTGGAGAGGACGTAGAAGAGTTTTTATTTCTAATGACTCTTCCCATGAAGACCACATTTGTACAAGTGTCTCTTTATAGTGGAATTGTGTACCACAACTCCAGTGTGTGCCAGGTCTTTCTGGATGGATTGTGCAGTCAAACGGGGGTTTTGACTTGCTTTTCTCACAATCGTGCAAACTGTTCTATCTGACATTTTTCTTAGATTTATAGATCTTGTTTTAACTTCCACTGTTCCTGATGACATTTCTTAATTACACTCCGAACAGAGGATATTGGCATCTGAAAACGCTTTGCTATCTTCTTATTGCCTTCTCCTGCTTTGTGAGCATCGACTAAGGAATATCAAAAATGTCCATTTCAGATGCAGTTTAATATGGCCGTAGGTAATTCTCAACTGTCTTAATGGATACCATGAATTTGGAGGTTGGGCAAACATGCAGGAGCATAGAAAGCTGTCACTAACTGTGGCTCTAGAGTATGGAGACCTTTTATGGTCTTTGATGGTAATAGAAAAAAAAATCTGTCAACTGTCTTATTTTTCTCTCTAATATTACAACAGAAGCTGAATCCCTTGGCGGCTTTCTGCTTTATTTGTATAGAAATCCAAGGCCAAGTGAGGTACTGTTGGAGTTTCCAACAGCATTTTCCTAACCAGGAACATGTGGAGTGAATTTTGTGCTGGCTTACAAAATAATGTTTTTCCAAAAGTGAAACAAATCCGTATCACATTTAATTTGTTTCTACATTTCTTCTCATAATTTCTCTTGATCCCCCCCCTTTTCCCTCTCCTCTTCATGTACTTATCCCCACTCTCCTGCTCTCCATCCCTCTCGTTTCTCATCTTTGCCCTCCCTTCCCACTTTCTTTGGCTCCCTCTACAGGCTGCTGCTGGAACTGCTGGAGCTTTTGTTTGATAAGTTCAAGGCAGTGGCCCAGGCTCACAGCGTGGTGTTGACCCACCTGCATCAGATCGCAGTGCAGTGCCCGGGCGGGGCCCACAATGAGGGCATCAAACTCTACGAGCAAGCCGACGTCTCTGCCAAGATCCAGGCAGTGCTGCAGGTCAGATATGAACAACAGCAATAGAAGAGAACTCAGTATATTTTCGAGAGTATTACATATCAAATAAAGAGGAAGCTTTAAACAGCATCCGCTGTACAGATTATATAGGAATCAAATATTACTTATCTGTGTGGGAATATTGGATAACAAAGTTTACCTTGTCTAGTAGATTATAATAGATGTATGTTTCTGTGAGGAAATACATGTAGAATCTAGAAATCAAGCCTTCTTCAATGTATGACACTATTGTTCTCTTTTAGTGAATTTTACATTGCCCCTTTGCACCTTGTTTGTTTGGCCCTCCCTGTCTGGCATACCCCAGGATTTAATGTTTTGTCCACTGCCATGGAGATTTTTTCATCCTTGATTTATTTTAAACGCTGATTTAAATCACCTTCTCTTAGTAAATTAATCAGTAGGAAACTGTCAGTGATGTGATGAATGGCATTCAATCTGTCAGTAAAAAGTAGCATGAGGAAAAGAAAGGGGAAGCTTGATTGCCTGGATTAATTATTTCTTTAATTGGCGTGTATTTGTGCTGTGTGCTTGGTCCCTGCTCCTGTTTGATTGGCTGAGGGGATGAGCAGCTGTTTAGCTGACCTATGGCAAATCTCAAAGGAAAATCAGTAGTTGCTCTCAAAGCTGTGTGTGTGTGTGTGTGTGCGTGTGTGTGTGTGCGTGTGTGCGTGTGCGTGTGTGCGTGTGTGTGTTTTCATTATCAAGAAAACAGCATTTTCTGAAGCATTTCCCATGTGTATAACCACTATTTAACTAGCATGAATTTATTAAAGAGGATGAGGTGCTTATTCTTGAATTTGAACAGGCATTTCTCACCCATCAGTAACTTAGATGTACTGTATATAAATATACAAGGGCCCTCTGACAAATTGAAGCAGAATTTGCTTCCTACTGTAAAATGACAGGATGCTTTTGCCGAGTGAAAGTCCATCTATTTCTAACTTGTGCACTACGGCTCGTCTGCTTCCAATAACCTGAATTTTCTTTTCCAGCTGGCATGCATTCATAAAAGCAAGAGTGTTTAGGTGTATGCATGTGTGTTTCCAAGGGTGTGATTGTGCATAGGCATGTACTGTAATAGCTCTTCTGTACCAGCCCAGTTATAAAAGGCGTTAAGCCATTCCCAAGCATGCAATCACTGCCAACACCCAGTTGCCTGGGGCTTCACTATCCCCTGTCTCTGCGATGTAAGATAATGAAATCTCTTGATTAGAATACTCATTACGTGAAATGAGGTTTTCTTATTCACTCACTCGTGTTATTATTTCCTGACCGATTGTATCAATATGAAAGCCCATCGTCCATCCCTCCCTCCCTCTTGCCATTTCTCTCATCTCTTGCTTGTTCTTTCGCCTTTCTCTCCCACTCTCCATTTCCATTTCCCTTGCTCCTTCTTTCTTCAGCATCATTCCTGCTGCCTCTGTATTACGGTCTTACAATTTCCCACTACCTTGTGCATACCCCTCTTGCTCCTTGTAATTTCCTTCTTCATCTCATTATCTTGCTTTATTTTTCTCTCTCAACTCCCACACTCCCTTTCACCCCCTTCGTTTAGCCCACTCTGAGAGTCAGATATCAGGAATGGAAGAATTTTAATTCCTTCAGCTCCCACGGTGGCTCTGTTAAATCTTATAGTATACCGGGTAAGTTCTTATCTCACGTCGTAACACCCTAAAAAGGGCAGGAACTTACACAACATTGATCAAAATGTGCTTACAATCTTTATTAGACCCTAATAATATCTTCAGTTCACCAATAACTACTGTAACATTCACTTTTGCATGCAAAATATGCAATTTAATAGTGATACTTTTATAAGTAAGGCTTGAACAGAAGAAGACGTGATCATTTTTCCTTTTTCATGTTAAATCATTTCAGTCCCTGCTTGTCTCACACTTCTTACTTACTGCAGTTCACATCTGTGACATGTATAGAAACCTCTTGATATGTGTGTTGTTGTTTTTTTCTCACTTTGAGAGGTGGAGATACCAAGTTGACCTTTTCACATGACATACCAGCAGACAGATGCAAAAGCCGACAGAAACACAGGGTGCACCCAGTTACATGGCCTTGGCAAAGAAACACCATTACCCAGTATGTGACTGAGGCCCGGTAGGCTTAGAATGGGGAGTAGGTAAACAAGCTTTTGAAAGTCAAGATTCATGTTATGGTTCTAATACTTGTTCAAAAACCCGCAGAGCTTCTGCTGTTAAATTCAATGTGGAAGTATTGATTCATAGCATAGAAGACTGGATGATAATCAGTGGTATTGATGCTGGAAGGAGTGTTTTAAGGCCACTTCACAAATTTTCAAGTGACTTTCTGTAGAATGTGTGAGTATATCTATTGATTATTCACACAACTATTGAATTAACATTTCTAAATGTACACCACTGCCTTTCTTTGCGGCTCTCTACCTTTATCCATGGTTGCCTTTTCCATCAGAAACTATCTTGTTTTTCAAAGCGTTCAGTTGAATCAAAGAAATCCAACTGACTGGAATTTGTGTGTATCCATAAGTGATTTATAGGCTTCTCTTTTCTCTTACAAAAATACAGTATAGAATCATCTGACAGTCTGTCAGCCTGGCAATTTTAATGTGATGTACATGTTTGTCAAAACAACATTAGGAGCCATGCAAGAAAATCCACAAGTTTACTTTTTAATCATGAACAATATGGAAGTCACAATATTATTAGGTAACTGGGTAAAGTAGTTCATAAAAGATCACAGTTTATAAACCTCTCCATGAATTCTCCATTAAGACCACCCAGTGGGAGTGTTATTTAATGTATATTAGATTTGCCACAGAGTGTCTCTAGCTACTGACATTGATCACTCTTTGACCTTGTCAGCCTTTTGGTTTGAGGCGTGTAAGTTTGTTAATTAGCTCGGCATTTGCGCATTCTGCTAGGATTTGGGGCTGGCTGACTGCTTGCCACCATGTCCGTTGTCTGCCGTGAGTGTGTGACCGGAGTGCAAATCACACTTTTAATGAATGGCTTCCTCTCTGCAAACAAGGAACTTTGAGCCTGCTTTCGAAAATATGTATAGATGCTGACTTCTAGATCATAGAAACTTCACAAGAGAACTCAGAACATGAGCATATTAACATTTTCTACTGTAGCCAGAGATACGGAAGGGTGCAACATGGGCTGAGCTTTTTTGATGTGGGCTCCAAATGAGTTGATTTTTTAAAAGCAAACTTTGATCACATTGACGTTCAGGTACCTGTCTGCTTTAGAATGTGCCTGTTGGTACAAACCAACAAAGTCCCCTCTCTCTCTAAACATACTTCTTAAAGGGATCATTTCATTGCCGTAGATTAACCAAGACAAAGAAGGGGTGCTATGTTTGTGCATATAAGTGGCTTAAATATGCGCTGCCTTCTCTCAGCTCATCAACAGAGTGAAAACGAGGCGAATTGAACTGCCAGAGAAAAGCTAGAAGACAATGATCTCTTTTAATTAGATATGAAGCACAGACATGGCTACGTTGTTCTTGCCCAACATTTTAATAATGTGTCACATTTATTCTGCCCTCCAAAGCGCTGTCATATTTACATATTGCTGCAGCGCAGTGAAGTCTACCATCACCACGGTAAAGTCTCTACTCTTTCAGATCCACGCACACCAACCCCCTTCCCACCCATATTCACTACATCAAAATCACTCGAGACTTCATCAACTGTTCATGGATGTTTTAGTACTCATTTTCATGACTTAATGATAGGTTGATTGTTATGACTCCGTCGTGCTAAAGGGTACACAATATAATGTCTTGTACAGTAAACACTGTTGTGGCTTACATTTTAAATGGTGGGCTCGCCAGTTGTTGTTTTTTTTGTTTTGTTTTTTACATGTATGTTACAGTACTCATAACCCTCCAATAATCTCCAACTGGATCTGTGAAGGAATTCAGTGCTTTGTTACCATCAGTATTCTCACATACAAGGTGCTGTTTTGATGGCAAATAAGTAAAAACAATGTTAAAAATGCCACTTAAAACCATGATTTACTTTATTTACAGTTTAGTTACGATTTGAACAATTTGGTAGAAGACTATTTACTGCAGTCTCAGCAACAAATAACACAGAGAAAACTGACGTTTAAATTAAAGGACACCATAGTCCATTCATAATTAAAACCAATTATTATGGTAAACAGTGAGTGTCAGTTGTCTGTGTATATACAGTATTTTTAATTGGTGTTGTCTTTGCTTTTGCTATTCAGTTAAGATATGCAGTAGTCCTTTCAACATATCCACTGCTATTTTAACCCTTGTGTTGTCTTCTCGTCAAAACTGGAAATCAACACTTTTGTTGATGTTTTAACTATTTTTTTCCCCCCCTTTTTTTCAACACTTTTGATGCTTTTTTGAATGTCACTTTTTTGATGTTTTCAAATAGTACGTAACACTATCTTATTAACTTTAGTTTTACAGTTCATTTTAGAATTCATGGTCAATAAACATCATTTACAGAAATGTTTGACTTAGAAAAGCAGAAAACAATAATTATTTAGACTAAAATTAAGGGAATATATGAAGGATAATCACAGACTGGAACAGGTCAACTTTAATCAGTACTATTTATATTTAATACTAATACTACTTTTTCAAATGCTATAAAATTGAATAAGTAGTAGAGATTTGTACTTGCCAAAGAGCGTTGTGTGGAATCGATCATGTTATTTTGGTTAATTAAAAAGAACTTTGATATAGGAAAACGGGTCAATTTGACCTGAGGACAACATGAGAGTTGAGTATCATAGAAATAAAAATAAAAAGCACACACGTATTTAGAATGGACAGTATCTATGGAAACACCTTTCAACACTACAAACTATTCTGTTGATAGTTTTTCTTCTTTGTTTTTTAACAAAAAATACACATACCGTATACATTTTTTTACATCAAAAAACATTTTGGGGACACAGCATGGAATCAGAGAAATGAAATGGGTTTCAGTGAACACGCAGGCACATCTTTTTTCTCTTTGTCAACAAGATAGCCTTCAAAAGATTGACTAGACGCGGTACACTCCAGGTGGAAACCCCCACTGGTTAGCTGTAGTTCAGGACTGTGGGAGCAGTTGTGGCTGCAGCTTTGTCAGAACCTGTGAAGGTTATTGAAGTTTCTGGAACACAATCAATACAGGATGTATAAAGAACACTTTCTTTGACAACCAAGGACACTTTGGGCTTTAACTTCAAGCTAGCAGCAAGGGATATTGGTTAATACAGTAGGTTTAGTGACAAGACACCAGATAAAGGATTCAATGGGAAAACAACCAATTTCAATACGCTTTGAGAAAGGAACAGAGTCTTAAGATTATTCTCTTGGCTGATTTAAAGATAACCTATTAAGAAGGAGAGGGTGGAAACCAGAAAAGAGAAAATCAAGGGAAATCTTTTATTTAATTTTAACAATCGACTGTTCATCCAGTGACAGGCTCACCCTGCATAGCTTTATGTCTTTATGTCTCTTATTTGTTGGGAGTTGGAGCCCTAATGGACAGCATAAAGAATGAGTATACACTTTTATCAAAGCACAAAGGGGACATTTGGGTTTGGAAGAAATAAATGGGAGAACTGATAATGAATTACAAAGACAGACTTTGATGAAGATTTTCTCCTTTTTCATTTTACATAACGCATTACTTAGCCTAGTGGACTGATTTAAGCTTGGGATGAGACCCAAGCCGCTCAAAGGCCAAACGAGGTTGTCTGGTTGCTAGAATTACTTTGAATAGTTGTGGTAGAAATGTCTTTGCCTAGGGAGCTCTTGAAATAGATGTTAGTTTTGCATGTTCGCACACATAGCACCCAAACACACACTTAAGTTTATTTGAACTCTTGAGTGTTGTCTTAGTATCTGGTGTGAAGAGCCATTTGCCTGGTGTCTCACGTCTGTTCATAACCACCACTTTTTTCTTTAACTGTTTCACGGATTTACCCATGAGGTTTTTTTAGGGAATCCATTTCTTCCTTGCCTATATCTCCATCAACTCTCTGTTAACTTTAAATGGAAGTTACAGTGCATGGTCACTGAACTAAGCGTAGAGATACTGTTTTGACTAACTTATCAAGATTCATCTACACATTTTGACCTGAACTGTTTAAACAAAGCATGAAATGTCAAGAGACACTTTAATTTGTTTCCATCTGGGACTACCATTTGTCTTCCTCCGCAGAGCTGTTGCGTCAGACGTCAATGCTTCACGCTTTTAATAAATTAGCGATGGCGCCCATTAGGACCCGGGCTCTGGGGGCCATCACTTATTAATATTGTAGAACATTTCATTTGTTTATTTTGGTCACTTGTGGATCTGTGCTATATTGCATTGATGTCATGCTCTATGTGTAGACACTGAGAGAACTCTTTGCTTTGCCATTGTCTTATGTTTCCTCATTCTCTCCTAATTACAGTTTTGCTTATGTCTTTCACTCTTATTTCTCATATCTCATATATTGCAACATAGTTATCTCTGTCATTTTTGCCTTGTTAATCCAATTCCTCTATATTTTCCATTGTTTTGTGGTCTTTATTTCAGCCACTTCTGTGCCACCTTGTAAGTGTGCCTTACTGATAAGCTGTGCGGTCAAACACAGGTGACAGCAATTGGATCTAGGTCTCTTTGTTGCATGAGTAATAGCAATTTTAATGAGATTTTATCTGCTTGACCTGATGGGTTAGAAAGAGGAGGAAGGAAGAAAGAGGAGATTGTCTTATTCAATGCATGGGGACAAGTAGAGTACATGCAGCTTATATGAATAGTTGGAAGAAAAGGCTGCTCTTTTGTTTTATTAGTCAACAGCAGACTAGCACAATCTTCCAGGAGGGATCATGTTTGCACACCCAGGCAGATAGGCTGTGGTGGTAGACTTGCCATTGTTTTTAGAAACAGGTTTACATGCCAGCTGGTAAGCATCCAGCCTTCCTTGTCTTCTGAATTGCAAGTGTGCAGAGTTGGGAGGCTAAATCTTATTTATTATTAATTTACAGACGGCCAGGCCCAATAGGCTAATTTTTCTCAGATTTTACAGACCTACTTTCGTCTTTTATAAAGCTGGACAAGGTACTAATGGTTGGGGACTTTAATCTTCAAATTGAAGCAACATGTATCTGGCCCCATACATGATGGCAGGCACACTTTGGACTTTTTTATTACACATGTTATAGATATTGGATATGTAAGCCCTAAAGATGTATATATCAGTGACCACAAATGTATTTCATTTAACATTTTCTATAAATTGGAGTCTCAACCTTCTTCCCATATAAGACGCTACCGTTTTATTAACAAAGCTCTAGCTGTTAATTTCTTTAGGGTGTTGGACAGCAATGTTGTTTTAGATGATAAAAACATAGACACTGTTGTCCAATCATTTATACTATTGCTCTTCAGTGCTGGATAAAGTAGCTCCACTACTAAGGCTTCTTAAAACCCCTTCCAAAAAACTATCTCCTTGGATAAAGGAAACTATCCAGAGTTTTAGTTTGTTATGACTGAACAACTGGGAAAAGCCACAACGCTAGAAGTATACAGATTGCATCTCAGAGACCTCAATGGTACTCTTAATGTCTAGGTGAAGGCTAAAAAGTCCTCTTACTTTTCAAATCTAATCCTGTCCACCAAGAAAAATCCCCAAGTCTTGTTTTTAAACTCTAAACCATATTGTTTCTCCCAGTACTCATAACCCTCCAATTTTCTCCAACAGTGATTGCAATACTTTAATAAATTATTTTGTTGATTGAAAATGTCAGGGCTGACTTCTCACCCGTTTCCGTACCACTCACTAGTGACCCTTCAAATTAGTCAATTTTCAACTCCTTTTGTCTCGTGTTCTTCCCTTATGTTAACGCATTGCTTAAAGGAGAATTCCGGTTGATTCCAACACCTAGCTCTGTTTGTAAATTTGGAGTGCTGTCAGTAGAGAGAAAAATGAAAACAGTCTGTGCTGTCTTCATCGTGTTGTCCTCCTACTGCCTTAAGAACCCAACAGGCTTAAACAGGGCAAGTTTCAAAAGTGTTTTTAGCCTCTAAACATGCTCAAAATGCCATTACATGTGCCTAGCCATGTGCAGTCATTCCTTCCAAGTGAACACAGTGAATCTTACTGCAGTAGATGTGACAGACAGGCGTAACAGTTGTGTTAATTCAGCCAGTGCACAGACCTCTGTTTATTTCCGGTGAAGTCCACACTAGTTGAAACACGCCTTTCTGTCACACTTGATACTGTCGTCCACCATATTCTTTCATATTCTGAGCTGGTAAGCATCCAGCCTTACTCTTCTTTTGAACTGCAAATGTGCAAAGTTGGCCAGCTAATTCCTATTTATTATTAATTTACAGACGATCAGGCCCAAAAGGCTCATTTTTAATTATTTATTTTTATTTTATTTAAAAAGTGCAAAGGATTACAGGTGGAGAAGGAACACTGAACAGAATGCTAAAAAATATATATATACTGTATATAGAGTACATCGTTTGAATAAGATGCTGCTGTGATGCATTCGTGTTTGTAAAAGTTAGTTGTATATAAAAATAAACTTAACTCATGACACTTTTTAACAACAACCAAAGATAAATTCTTAAGTTTCCGAAAAAACACATATTTGCAGTAGTTTGGCTTTAAAGCAAATTATCCTTTTGGGGCCAATGTAGAGTTTGTCATTAAGGTAGATTTGAGATGACAATAAAAAAACGTTACTTTTGCAACTTACTAGCTCTGAAACATGGTTTGCTGCTGATTGGAGACAGCTTGCTGACACACAACCTTCGCCAGAACTAGTCGGAGATCCTTAAGTAGAGGTGGGGAAACCAACCCTCTTTTTTTACCTCTCCTTAGAAGTGTTAAATCAGCAACAGATGGTTCTTTAATTTGGTCTTGAGTGTTCTCACATGGTCTACCTTAATTTTCTATTCTAATTTCTCTTTAGCACTCTGTTCAGTGTTCACTCTCCACCCATAATCCTTTGCACTTTCTATTCTCCACAACTCCACCTTTATCTCTCCTTCTGTGTTACTTTCTGCCTGCCATCCCTCGCTTCCTCTATCTTTCTATGTGTTAGCAGTCCCGTTAATTGCCTCCAAAGTTCACTCTGTCTCTGGGCTAATGTAATTTAAGTAGGGTCGGAGTCCCTTCATCAGCCCAGCGCTGGCATTTCATTAAGTCTACTTGGACGTTAGCTTGCAAAGAGTGGGGGTTTTACGCCATCAGCTCATCATTAGTAATTAATACACTGATAGGATTAGTTGCAGCACTAGGCTAGTGGCAAGTGGAGCCCCTGGTGTTGCCAGTTGGAGAGGTTGCGTGTGTGATATGGCCTGTGATATGGGGAAGTGTGTTAGAGAGTAATTACATGTTTGATGGAAGATTGTGTACGTGTGTTGTAGTTGTGTATTTACGTGAATATTGTGACCAGATGTTGTGACAACAGACTCATTTAACTTTACATTACAACTTTTTAAAGTTATAAAAGTGCAAATTCTAAGCATTTTTTAAAATTAAATTAACAAATTTGACCTGTTGTTTGTACTAATCCATCAAAATCTCTGAATGCACTTATTAATATGATTCAGTTTTTAACACAAAGATCCGCAATAGGCCCACTTATTTGCTTTTTTTTCTATGGCGGTGCACTTGCATGTACGTTGATGTGCATGCACTTTGTCGTAACATCGCTGGCATCTAAAAGCTTTCCCATGCATGACGGGGGGGGGGGAGCTCTCCGCAGCGTTAATTACATCATTACGGTCGGGATGGATCTCCATCTGCTTGGCCATTACTCCTGTCCCATTCTGGGCTGACCCACACTGTGCCTCAGAATTAGACACACACAGGCTAAATGGACCTGCTAAATGATGAAGCCATTAGATATGGAAGCCTATTTTAGAACATATGTATTCACACAGAGCGAGGAATAAAGAAAAGCGAGAGAGAGAAAGAAGACGATGAACTGAGGTAGACGGATCAACCGAGAGAAAATAGGAATGTGAGAAATGAGAGATGAAGGACTATGAGATTTTGAAAAATGAGAGCCAATGAAAGCAACAGAGGGAATGTGTAGATAGAATGATAGAGTAGAGGAAGTTAACTTTCTCTCTCTGGCCACAGTTTCATTGTGGTTGTCATCAGCTATTGTTAGAACTTGATAAGAATTTTATGAAGCATGATAAGACGTTGATGAATTTTTAACATGTATCATGCAGACAGATCAGGGAATTCGTTGATGTGTTTTACGCCCCATGCATGTCACAGGCGTTTTTTCTATCTCAAAGTTACAAGTATTAGTTTTAGTATTTTTTCTTTTATCTGGATCTTTGCTGAAAAAAGCAGGTTTTTATACAAATTTCTTTTTACATTTAATGTGAACTGAAAATAGATTTATTCAGTGAAATATTCTTGGAACAGCACAACAAAATTCAATGGCAACTGAATGCTTGAATCACCAATTTTGGCGCAAAAACTGTGAAGAAATTGAAAGCAGTGCAAAAGGGTTATACAAAATTAAATTAAATGAGCGGGGATATAGAGTAAGGTCACAACATTTGAACCAACCACAGCATTGGAACTGTTCTGAGTTTTGTATTTACAATTCGACACGGCAATGATCCTTTATCATGACCAAAAGTGACTCTTGGTTACTGCTATGTTTTTTGGTGAGCTCTAAAACGATACGTGCTTAATCTAATGGTAAATGTTTTAAATGTGGGTATTTTTCTTTTGACCTTTTAGTTTAGAAGTACACCTTTTGTACAAAATGATTAAGTTGATAAGTGAACGAAGCGGGCATGTTGAGAGTACAGGAAATGATTGTGAGTGGGTGCTTTAAAGTTATTAAAAAGGTACTCAAAGTTACATTATCTAACAGGAAGCTTATGAATGTGATAAATTGAGGACTAACATTAAAGTAGCTACAGTGAAATAGTTTTCACTGTGTTTGAAAGTTGAGATGTATGCTTTGTAGTTTGTTTGATTGTGCTTTTAAAAAATATTAAATCATGTGTCAGCGGTCCTATTACCATAGACTATGGACATAAAATATAGACCTGGTCTCTGTGACGTCACCCATAGTTTTCTGACTAGCCAAAATGAAGCTCAAAGTAATGGCTTTCAATGGAGCAGGCAGCGCCTAATGTCTACTAATCAAAAAATGGGTAAAGAGGTGAAGCGTGGAAGGAGCTAAGGCGGGTTGAATGACGCACACAGTCTGTGCTTGACCCTTGTGATGGCAGCCCCCCCCCATTTACCAACTTGGAAGCAAAGTGTCACTAACATAGAGATGCTATATATTTCAATTTCTAACAAAAAAATTCAATTATACATATTATTTATCTGACATCTAAAACATTTTTTTTTTGTTTCCATCAAATTGTTGGCAGAAAACGGCCATGTAAAATGTATGTCTTACGCAAAATGCACTTAGGATGCACTTAGTGCGTGCGTTAAAGGATTGAACCCAAGGGACCTGGGTGAAGGACAATCTCCTATAAATAAGTGCTTCTTATTTTTCTGCTTCTTAGCTTTTGACGTAGTGCTCTGTTGTTGTTTAAGGTTCTGCTTATGGAGTATCTGGATGTGAAGAACAGCCGCAGTGCCACAGAGCCATCGGCTCAGCTCTCTTATGCCAGCACTGGCAGTGAGTTTGCTGCTTTTTTTGCGAAGAAAAAACCACAGCGGGCCAAGCAGTCACTCTTCAAGTAAGCATCACACTCTTTGCTCTCTGCCTTGTGCTTGACCAAATACGATATAAGATAAAAAGAAAACAATGAATGTAAGAATGAATATATAAGACATGTTGCAGTCCCATGGCCATTGCTCATTGTAATTATTTCTTTGTGTCCTGTTACTTGGGTGTGTTGTATTGTTGTGTTGTGTACCCACTTGTTGAACCTTTTGTGTGTTTTGTAGGTTTGAATCATCTTCCCATGCCATCAGCATGAGTGCCTACTTGAGAGAGCAGAGGCGAGAACTCTACAGCAAGAGTGGAGAATTACAAGGTGAGGAGGGGGAAAGGAGGACAAAGTGAGAAATGGAGGGCTCCAACAAATGGATTGGAGCAGTGAAGTGAAGATGGGTGGAAAGATAGTGAGATGAAGGAATGGAAAGAGAGATGACAAGCTGTGAAAAGTATTGACAGAAGAAGGAAGAAATTGGGAATCTGACAGAGAAAGAAGAATAAATTGGATAGGGTTTGCGATGTGTGTTGATAAAGCAGGAGAGAAAAGAGCAGCCGGAACACAGAGCGAAGGTTGATGTCGGGTGGAAGGATGAAAAAGGGAGGCCTTAAAGCTTACTGAACAGACAGTAATAATGGGTAAGTGCAGATAGATACATGAGTAGAGGAATGGGTAGAGAGATGTTGAAGAGATTGTAAACAGGTGTGTGTCTAGCCTTGAGTAGCAACAGGATAGAAAAGGGAGGTTAGGGTGATTTGGTCACGTTTGGCTAAGATGGAGACAGGCAGGGATGTGGAAGGACAGAGCCCGAGAGTGATAGGGGGATTTGGGCAGATGGAGAGGTGGAATGAGAGCATGAGGGAGCAGAAAAACAAAAGGTATAGATAGGGAAGGGCACGCTGCAGTTTGAGAAGTTACACTCAGGAAGAGAAAGGCAAACAACAGGATTGTGGAGAGGAAAACAGCAATAGAGATAGAGATTGACGAGAGACAGAGAGCAGGGTGACTTTGCAGAATCTCCCTGCAGGGAGAGGCCTTAAAAATCATGCGCACACACACACATACACACACACATACACACACACACACACACACACACACACACACACACACACACACACACACACACACACACACACACACACACACACACACACACATGCACAGACACAGTGAATGAGCTGCAAAGCCAGAACTTGGAGAGTCTAAGCTGTTCTACCACTCCTACTTATTCTGCTTCTCTCTCTCTCTGCCCATGACCTTAAGATATTAATCAGCAGAGCCTGACTGTGCTGTTTGTCAGCTACCTTTTTTTTTTTTACACCAAGCTCCTCATTGACATTGTTTGGATAAAATAGAAAAGGAAGGAGATGGAGCAACACAATACAATAAAGTGAATTGAATCAGTAGAAACTACTCCATAAGAAATTCACTTTGACATCCGTATCACAAATTTTGACTATTTAGGGTTTAGTTTGTGTGCACAAAAACATAAAGTGCATACAGTAGATTTAAAAAATAAACCAGCAATTACTAGGTAGGGTGTAAGGTAAACTACAGTGTACTATTAATAAGATTTCTTTTGGTTTTAACTAAAACCAATAAGCAAAGGACTGACTTAACTAACAACTCTAGAAGACATTTCAACACAGACTGCAGTTCTTTTTTTGACAAAAGAAATGTCACTTTTACAGTAGCTAGTCTGTAAATGTATGCAAAAGCTACTGCCTCGGCTCCCCCCGGCACAATAAGAACAGCCTTGATTAACTGTGGATAAAGAAAAACCCCAAATGGTCTTCAAATAACGGCTCACTTCTTCTTTTCTTCCATCTTTTGGCGTCTCAGAAAGAAAGGGGTAGAACTATTTTTTTTTAACTGGCTGAATGCCTCGGAGCGTTTATAAGAAGATGAGATTTCTCTGGGCTTTCATTTCACCTGTCACAATGCGTAGCACCGGCCACAAGCCGAGGCTGGGGCCTGAATGGCTGCAAAGAGATTGAAGGAGTAAGAAATAATTTAAAAAGTGAAATAAGTCGACTGTGATGGAGGGAGGGGAAAGATGGATAGAGGAAGGGAGGGAGGTAGAGGAAGGTTAAAAGTCATTGTTTTCATCAGGGTCCAGCGGAGAAGCCATTAAGAGATTTCCGAAGGAAGAAATTAGGAAAATATGTATTGAGACTGTGTGGGAAGGGACTTTTTCCTCTCTCTTCAAATTAAACTAACTGTAGGGAAGGAGGGAGGGAAAAAGAGTTAGAAACGAGAGATTGAGTTGATGAGTTCTTCTGGCTGTGGGATTACTCAACACTTAAAGCTTAGTCATGTGTGTCTCTTAGTCTCTTTACTTGGAGTTTCCTAAACTCTTTTTTTTTTTTCTCTCAACGGTCTGCTTCAAGTCAATATAGTTATTAACTCAGATGCTCACCAACACAGCTTTGCAAATAAGTGTTTGATTACCTGTTTTAAATCCAGCTATGCACCATTGACAAAGGAAGAAAATGGTCGTACATTAAATAGAGTGCATAGAACTACAGTTGCTTCTGTGGTTTTGGCAGATGCATATTCCACATTTGCTGCATTTTGCACTTTTGTGAATGATACTAGATAGTTATATAGAATTTATGTTGATGTCTGAGAGGTTACAGCTTTCCAGGGGTCTTTGTTTAGTGTCCAAGATCTTAAAGAACGAATCAGAGCAGCAGTGCTTGTATAGAGCGTTTAATGACTTTGTAACCTACATTTCTCTAATAGGTTTGAAATGTATCTGTTATACTGTATCTGTACTTAATTTCTCATCAGTGTTGTAAGGACTCTGCATATATCATTACACACTGGCACATGGCTACACAGGCGCATGTTAACACATGGGGAGTTAATTGCTTGCTTTCCCCATTGAAGCACATCTCGTACGCTTCAATTAATCCAATGCTTCATCTAAAGACTTTATTTCAGCTCCATATGTAGCCAGACCTGCAATATGTGTTGTGAACGTATGTTGGGAGAGTGCAGCAGATTCTCAGCTGTCTGTCTAAATTTTCTGTGTGTGTTTGTATCCTTGGCAAACCGCGTCTTCAGAATCAAAGAACCCCATCCAGATTCAATCACATTCCCTATGAATAAATTAGGAAAATAACAATTTTCCAGTTATAAATGGGTTGCCATGCCCCCATATTCCTTTGCATGTCTCCCAACCACAAGACTTTTACATCCCCGCTCCCTGCTTTTTTTTTTTTTTTTTAATGCCTCTGTATCGTGTGAAGGCTGCAGATGACACAGAGCCCAGTGGTCATCTGGGAGGTGAAGTGTGAATATAGCCCAATAACAAATGCAGTCTTGCACTATACAGAGTTAGTAATGCATTTACAGCCTTTTTTTGATTTTATTTCTCTTTGTGTCGCAGCCGTTCCTTGTGTTTCATGTGATATTGCCTTGCCCCGGGGAATGTGATGTGACAAACCCACACTTTAGACTCTCCCCCTTTCCCTGCAGGCATGTGCATATATGCTATTCCCAAAATCTCTCCCACCTATGACCTTCCTCTGCTCCTAAGATGAATTCATAATTAACTCGGTTCCAAATCTATTTCACACATTCCCAGTTTTCCTTTTGATATTCAAATATACTTGTTTACACGTTGTCCAGCAAACAGAATTAAAAGTCTGGCTGAGTCCCCTATGCGGGCAGTATAGTTACGAACAGGTCTCTCTCTCTCACTCTGCCCACACCTTTTAATGCTCGGATGGAGGTAGAGAAAAAAAAGCTGTATTGGGGGCTTCTTGTTTATGTTTAATAACATTGTGTTCCCATGAGAGGAGGAGGAACAGGGAGGGCAGGAGAGGGAAGAGAGTGGCAGCTGGGGGCGACCAGAAGTGGTGTTCCTTGTCAAGCTGATTTGTAAACCCCAATGTGGAGGGGAGGGAGAAGAGGTGCAAATGGAAAACTGTCTAGTGGGAGACGAGGGTGGAGGTGATGGTGGGTGGGGCTGGCAGATGCTGATAGTCAGGTGATCACAGAACTGTGTGTGTGTGTGTGTCCGTGAGACACGTGAAGTAGCAGAAAATGCATGTTCCAGCCAAGTAATGTGTGATGTTACACACTATGGCCAGACTGGGATTGTGATTTCCCGGGGTGGAATGTATTAAGTTTAGGGGAAAGTCAGTTTTTGAAAAGCTTGGACATTTCAGATCAATAATAGGGTCATTAGAGGAGGTTTTGATCTATCATGTTATCATGCTAACTATCATGTTTTCCAGGTCTAACCTCGTTCTACACCAACGTACCACTTTCAGATGGGTTCCTCACTCAAAATTACAGCCTTTTCAAATCCTCTTTTTCCAATCATTTCTTCTCTTCATATGCGTTAAAAATTCAAGGATAGTGGTTGTTCACTCCTCTTTTGTAGTGATACTTGACTTCTGCTGACCTTGCAATTTATGATTTATCATATTCATAAACGGAGTCTTAGCTGGAACTGAACTCTGTTGGTGGAAAAAAGTCAATAATTATTATAGGATTATGACGCCAGAAAGTCAAAGACAACCTTCCTAACCATATTTGATGCTTTGCGTTTTTATTTCTCTTCTTCTCTTCTTGCTTAATTTCTCAGTCAAGATTTGATGTTTCACGCACATCTTTCTTTTCTTGGGTTAACTTTCTCTTGATCTTTGCTTATTGGATTTTTGAAATTTTAAGACATGTTTGCGTAGGTGGCTCAACATGGAAGAGTCAATAACAGATCATTAGCCATAAGCAATGTGTTATATGTTCATATTGACCCACCATAAGTAAATGCCAAATTATTTAATGTCACGATTCTCAAAGCAAGACTTCACAAAATGTGTACTAGTGCCACTTTTTCTCTCCAGAATGCCTATTTCTTATGTATGAGCAAAACTTATTTTTCTTGACTATGAAGTTGGATTTATTTTTTATCTGATTCATAAACTTTAACAGACTGAATTCATTAGGCATACATTATCTAAGGGAGGTAATAATATTTGGGCTCTCAATCGATTACATTTTTTATTGTGATTAAGCGCATAATTGTCAATAGTTAACTTGCGCTTAACTGCTAATTAATCACACTTTTAAAAAAGCTGTTCTAAATGTTTTTTAAAAGAGATAATAGTACTTGTTTAATGTTGCTATCATCATGGTTGTGGACAAATTAGATTGCTTTATGCACATTTTATTTTAAGTTTAAAAAGTTTAATTAAAACAGTTATTTAGTTAAGTTTATTATTAATGCAAACATCCAAAACAATGACAAATACTGTCTAGAATATTCTCCAGAATAACCTCAAAGGTAATGTAGGCTCAGAAATGAGCTGAAAGCATAATATGGAAAACTCAAGCCCATAAGAATTATCAAGGCATAACCGTGGCAAACCATCCAGCGTGGCCTGCCTTTGGTGAGGGGGAAGAGGGTTGGCTGCATCAATCATATGCTTCGCCAACAAGTGGTATTTGAGACTCGGCGTAATAGCTCGACAGTACATGCAAATAACTTTAGTATTGTGGAGAGGATCATCTGGAAGAGCTTTGAAATTGAACTTGCCATTTGAAGGACCTTTTTCTTCATCCATTTCTCCTGAAGGAGATTTGTTTCTGCTAGCCATCCACACATAAAACATCCATGCTTCCACAATGTTACTGCTGCATCACTTCCTGATTTACCAAACTACGGCGTGGCCCAAAATCACAGAACACCAAAAAACGTAGTACCAGTAAAGGGAATTTTTGTTGTTGCGTCAATTTATTATTACGTACATTTTGACTGCCCAAAATATTATATTTACTAATAATTCGCAACCTTGTAGTTTCCTTGTAAACTTCTGAATCGTTATACTAGTCTCAGAATAAGAGAAACACACAGTAGAGGAACCTTTTCTTAAATTTGAGGCAATACTGTTTTTCATTCAATTGTCTTACAGCAAAAAAAAAGACAAAAAATAGAAGGATTAACTAGTTAATAGACCTCTCTATATCAGATTTTCCATTTCTGTTTTCATAATTGTCCTTTAATTGGCCATTGTTACTATTAGTATAACATTACCCTTGAAGCTGAGGGATGTATGAAAAGGTAAATGTCACATCAGTGATTGATGAGGGCTTTCATAGAGTCTACACTTGAGTTCTGTACCCGCCAGAAACACCACTAGAAAATGACATGTTTCCCCTCTTGCCCCAGTGCCAGACCTTTTATGAATCGCTTTGTTCCAGCAGCGACATAACTGGGTTTGTAGGTAAAAGTGCGAGGTACCTCTGTTACCTGACAGGCTATTACTGTGAACAGCCTTTATTTGTGTTCGGCATGAAAGCAAATATGGAGCAGCTCTGCATATTGTGGAAAACAGGCACACATACACACACTGCTGCAAATGTCCTAGCTTTCAGTAGTTATTTTATTTTATTAATTATGTGTTAGCTTGGGCTCATTGTGTTCAAATTGCTTGTACATAGATTTCAGCAAGGTTGATTGGTTGAAACATTAGAGATATGACTCCCCTCCTAGTTCAAGACATACACACACATACACAAAAATGCAGTGTTGGATTATCATCTGCTGTGGGACCATTGATTGAATTAGAGTAGCTGTGGTGCTGAAATTAGAGTGGAGCTTGGAGACACTGTGGGAAATGCACTGTGGCTTGTAATAATGATATCAGGTTTTACTTCATTGTTCTTCACCAAAGCTCTGGTTTGAAAGCTGGAAGATAGAAGCACGATAATAGGAAAGACATTGCAGGGGGTTATTTCAAGACCGATGTTAGAATTGCCGGCATTTGACTCACTGTTTGACTCACTGTTTGACTCAATGTTTTTATGTTATAAATTTGTGACTAAAACGAAGCATTTTACAGAATTTGTAAAGATTTGATGCTAGTACATTGCACTTTGTGTGTAGTTTTTTTAAATTTCATTTAGCAATTGTGGCTCTACACTTTTGGAGAAAATGTGAATCACATATGATTAACCAAACACAAGCCAGCAACACCTGTTGGAATAACTTGGTGTGAGCCCTGGAGCAAAACTAGATGAAAATGAGTCCTGCGTTATACATAGCACTATCACTGCATTAGACGCTGCTTGCATGTCTTTTTTGGTTACTTCATCCATGCTATGATGGCACAGCTGAGAAAGCTGGTTCTCATTGCTAAACATCAGATATGGCCAATGTCGTGATGATGTAGAGAAGCAGATTGTCAAATAATCAAAACGTAAACTTTATCAAGAAACTCTTTATCTCAAGACCTTCTGAGATAAAACATAAACATGGCCAAAGTTAGAGTTATGACATTTTCACATTATACAGTGATACTACACAAGATTTAGACCCTGGCAAGGTGACGCACAGATAAGTCAGACATTAAATGCAGTAAGAAAGTGGAAGTGGGAAGAATAGAGATGACAGGGGGGATGCAGAGGACAACAGAAGGAGAATAGAACAAGGTTGTAATAGTTTACACAGTGCTGGCATTTAATCAGCGAGGAAGAGCTTGGTGTATTTTTCCAACCTAAGGGCTAATTTTAATCAGCATTGGTCTTGTCATTATTGGCGGCTTTGACTGTCACCTCTGTTTACTTTTAATTTTAGACCTGCTGATTGGAGAAGATGGAGGGATGAACTAATGAAAAAGGGAGGGAGTGAGAGAAGGAAGGGTGGAAGAAGGGCATGTGGGACAGGAGGCTGTAGAGACCTTGGCATCTGCACTGTAGCAGATCTACTGGTAGCCAGACAGATAAACACTCACCTCTTGCTTTCCCAGCTTGCTATCCCAACAGGTTCCTCCAGTTAGAGGGTGTGTGATGTGCTGTCGGATTCCCTGCTGGGGGTCCAATCAAAGATGTGATTGGCCGATTAGTTCTTCTGGCCGATTAGTTCTTCTGGTCTTTATTTTTATATATATATATATAT
>NC_048429.1:7830990-7837828 GCF_013103735.1 Etheostoma cragini | reverse complement strand
CCAACCCGTTACTAGCATGGGGTACCTAATAAAGTGGCCGGTGAGTGTATATATATATATATAGTTTAATGATTTACAGTAATACAATCACAAACATATAATCATACACCGACACCAAAAGCTAACAAACATATACCAGGCAGAACTGTTTCTGTAATAGGTGCAGTTACAGGAACGCTTGTGTTTTTTGAGAATATGTTATCTATGACTTACTCTTAATACTGGTGCTTTATAAAGGTTGAATCCGCAGTGTTAGCTGTTTGTTTTCTTCGATGGGTCGGTTGATGCACTTCTTCATTCCACACTGAAACAATTCAAAATTTAGAATTGTCATGAAATGTTCTACAAACATTATATTCAAGGTCCTGGGGAAGATAAATTCTACACACTTTGGTATTCTTTCCTCTAGCGTCACCAGCAGGTCAACATTTTCACTACTTCAGCATGTTACATTTGAATTTACTGTAGCTCAAACTTCTACTGTGTACCGTTTTGCAGAACAACTAGCATGGCTATCAAATAAGCTTATTTTCCAACATTGTCACCAACTGCCAACAGATTGATACCGAACTGTCATTGCTGAAGTTGGAAAGACAAACAATGTACATTTCCAGCTCTTCAAAGGGTTTTTTCCTCAACAAAAGTCCCTTACAAAAGATGACTCTTCTTCATGTCTCAAAAGAGACATTCGGTGCATTTAATATTCATTCTGCTTCTCGAGTGCATTGTTGTCACACCAGCACTGACAGATGTGCATTCATTAAACTCAAGACCACAGAGACACACTGTTTGCCACAGTGAGACTTTTAATAATTAATCCAGCTCAATTTACACCTGAATTTATTTATATTATTATATATTTATATCGTTGTAAGGGGTGGATCTGGTCTCCTAGTTGGTGGAGCAGCAGATACCATCCCATCAAATTAAGTTTAATAATAGAGGGCTCTCGTTAAGACCCAATCAGACATGAAGACAGTCTGAGTGGAATGGGATGCCCGGAATTGACCAGAGAGTCATATATTATTGACACGGAAATCATTCTTATTAAATCAGCAAGTTCCAACTCTCTCAGTATGCAGCTGACTGCCAGTCTGATTCTTTCACACGCATGCACGCACACACACACACACACACACACGCATATATATATGAGTTGTACATGGAGAATATTACCGGAATTGATCATTCCCAAACTAATTTCCATAGCATAACAGCTACCGACAAATGAGCCTATTGAGGTTGAAAATTGGATTTATTTGATACGTTGCTGGCTAGTTGTACAGATGAGGCGCCTCAATCAAAGGAAAAGCACTGCCTCACTCTTTGTAGAATCCTACCTGTCAAAAATTAAACTTGATATTTTTATGTTAAATCGTACACGTGCTGTCTTTACCAGCACAGCCAATTGTTTTCACTTTGTAAACCTATGTTGTGTGTGTGCGACATGATTGTGAGTCAGTTACAATAAGACATACTAGCAAGCTAACGTAAGTTATATCCCTTCTAAGACTAATAATAATTAGAAAGCACTTTTACAGATGACAATATAAAACGAGGAAAAGCCAAGTGAGTTTCAAAAATACCTTTTCAAATATTTGCACATTGGATCCTCATATTTATTTAATTATTATATATGGCTATACATGTGGCAGTGCTGTACATGTACAGACATACACCCTCAAACAAGGAATTATGAGTATGTGGACTAACTTCTGTCCTTTTTTCCATACAGGCACCCAGATTTAGATTGCAGACACAAAGCAGAATCAAACCACTTGTAAATTAGGGATTATGACTGTTCCTTTGCCCGTCTGTCAGGATTTCCTCATCTCGCCCTCTCTGACACACTCGGAGATGCATACAGAAACACTCTGGTCCCAGGAGATGTCGGAGTGTGTTAAAGAAGGCATCACACGTTCGTTCTTTTCCTGCCTAAATCCAGGCAGGGCCGGAATTCATCACAGGATCAAACCCGTTTCTCATCAAGCCCAGAAAAGTGTAGCTAATGCAATTTCACTAAGTCACTGCCTGACTTGATTACATGTGGGCTGGGGAACGCGTGCTATGGCCCCACAGGGGGCGGGGTGGGTGTCACTGTGTGAGTGTGTGTCAGCATATGGTATCTGTGTAGTTTAGGTTGATCCCTTTTTTTTTAGAATCTGTGTCAGTACATCACTTGTGTGTGCGCGTGTAAAGCCATTGTACCATATGTGTAAACATACCAGTACCTATCTGTTTGTACCTCTTAAATCCATACACGTTGTTATGGATAGAAGTTGTGTATGTCATGTCTGCTTCGGCGTGTGTGTTGCAGACGGAGCAGTGGTCCTCGAGGGGGATTTCAGGCAGATTTGGCCACATTAGAATGTGTTGCTTCTTCCTTTCCAGCTTTCAGTTGCCGTCCCACTGAGCACCACACCTCCACTCACCCCTCCCACTAATCCTGGATCAGACCACACACCAAGGGACTGAAATGGGCAGACACACACCCAGACAACACTTAACGAAAACTCAAGCACACAAAAACAAAATGGCACTTTTACACATTATTTCAAGAGACGGCTGGCAGCAGTTTGGTGGCATCCTGACCTGAAACCGAAGCCACCCTGTCACGTCTAGACAACTCTGAACAATTCCATGCATATTAATGCTGGTCTATTTAATATTCATCAGTGCTATGCCCTGTTGGCAGCTGGTCCCAGACCCCATGGATCAATGAGGTCTCTTCCTCGCTTCTTTGTCTGACAAGGATACATGTTTAGACCATGAAATTAAATTGGTCACTGTCATTTGGAATACATACATGGTAGTCAATTTGGTGTGTGGTTATGGGTGTGGATGTGGTTGTGGGTGGTGGGTGGTTGGTTGCCGGTTAGACATGGTTCTTGGAGCAGACAGCAAGCGCTAACTTCCCAAGAGTCTGTGACATGTTGTTATTCATGGGAACTTGAATGTTTGCAAGTTGATGATGAGAAAACAAAAGTATAGCCAGCTCTTTTCACGTTCATTGAGAGAGAGAGAGAGCGAGCCCTGGGAGAGAGGGAGGATGAGCAGGAGAGTGCGTTGGCGGTTGCTTTGTTTAGGAGCCTGTAATTGAGTCTTAATTGAATTGGCACCAAAGGCGGGTTGAATGGATGGAGAGATGGAGAAAAAGAGTTTGAGTGAATTGGACCTCATCTCCGTCTCCACTTAGCAACGCAAATGTGGGCTTTCCGTACAGGCAAATATGGCTACTGTTCAGAATCAGAAACCCTTGATTTGAAAGTTTTGGATGGAATGAAAGCTTCTCTTGTCATTTTAATGAAAATACGCAGAGTGTTGTCTGCCATACTTTTCAAACGAAACTTGTTCCATTAGAAATTTACTATGGGGGCCCGGCATGGGGAACAATGGGTTGATATGCATTTGAATGCAGGCAAGGCAGGCAATGCATGAAAATTCGGAACAGGCTTTCGCACTATGGCGAAGTGTCTTTGTGTTATATATCACACAAGCTTTGCAAGGTAGTATTGGACAAACTAATGAAACTGACGAAAAGCTTTGTGCCAAACTGAAAACTCACCATTTCACAACACACATGCACACACAACCTTACCCTTTTTGAAACCCTATCAAAATAGCTTGGATTGCCGTCTCATTTGATTTATGTCCAGTTTCTCTTTCTGACTTACTCTGTACATTTGACACCAACTCTTAACCCATTTCAACATGAAAGTTCAGTGTGCATGTGGATCTTACAGAGCCTTAACATTTTGAAAGCAAACTTTTTTTTTTCTAAAGGTTTACCCGCCTACACCGCTCAATTGTTAATGTATCAGAGTCCTTTGGTTTTGAATCTAGAAGGTTATATTTATTGCATGGTCTTGTTTTTCCGGTCTCATGGATGTATTGTTGCTGAGTGCTGTGGGACCTAACAAACTTAAATCATGAAATTCTAATGAACATTTTCTCCACTGCATAAGGCAGGAATGCCACACGGCTGCTCTCCCATCACTATTCCTATTCATAACTTCATCTGCAAACACTGTATAAACATATACATAGGCATGTGTTTGTACACACACACACACACACACACACACACACACACACACACACACACACACACACACACACACACACACAAAAAGACAGACAGACAATCTTTGCTTTGCAGTTAGCTGTATTGACAACGAGCTGCAATTTCTTCTCCATCAATTATATTGATTACTTCAAGTTGAGTGGAGGTAATGAGCTTCGGTGTTCCTCTTCTCCCCTATGATCTCCTCTCTCACCCCGTCTGCAGCCCCCTCCCCTCACTGTCTAACTCTTTTCTGAGCATGTACCATGGCAATGATTTTCTGATTAACCCTGTTAGCTGTGATGGGTGCATGCAGTGAGACAGGGGCATGAAGGAGTGCGAGCATATGGGATGCATTTAGATTTGTGATGGAGAGCTACACTGATTGAGTGATGTGTTTATTAGGGATGAAGTTGTGCTCTTGTACCAACTGACTATTTAAATATTTGAGAGTGTTGCAAAAAAAATTGAAAGTTTAAAAAAATATATTTATTCATGGGGTAACATCATTGTTGGATTTCAGGGAGAGCAAAATTCAGGGTCATTCATAACAACACTCTTGGGGTTGGTTGGACCCAGCGTGGCCATGATTGTTAAGTTTTGAGTCTGGCTGGCCTATTGGTAAGCACATCTTCAGAACCACCTGCATCCTCTGTCAATGTCATCTTATACATGATTCCCACATTTACATTTTACATATTGTTCAAGTCCTGTCTCTTATGCCTTCTAGGTGGTGCTGATGACAACCTGATCGAAGGGGGAGAAATGAAGTTTGTGTGTAAACCAGGAGCAAGGAACATCACCGCCATCTTCCAGCCTCTTCTCAGGTACTTTAGTGAGACACTGCATATCCAGCCAAAAATGGATTTGGATGTGGTTTCAAGATGTGTTTCTAGTTTATCGGGAATGTGATCAGCAACACAAAACAACAAGAAGTCTATAGTTACTCATCTACAACAAGACACCCCCTTTTATGTGAGTATGTGCTGAACTAGTGCGAACACTGTGGACTGAGCTGAGTCACAAGCAAAATAAATGAAAGGATCATAATTTCAGACAAGCCGTTGCTGTGCGTTTAACAGTAGATGAATGAGGCGAGTCGATAAAACAGTTACAGCAATCTGACCACCCAAGATGCAGTTATATCATCACTAAAGTGTCATATTTTGTGGACAGAAACATTACACTGGTGATTTTAATATATGGGCATGCTTAACATTAGGACATTCTGTTGTACGACACTTCTGATGTCCAGCAATAAGCAACTTAATTGAATCAGATTAAAAGAAAGTTAATGACCGACTGAGCCTGCTGTCTTTCCTGGTTTAGGCAGGATTTGATTAACTTTACAAGATGTGTGAAAGGGCCTGTAGCATCATACTGGTCTGTCAGAGAGGCATGGCCAAGACACTCAAGACATATGACGGCTGGGGCATGACTCAGTACCAGTAAAATGTAAACTAATTATATTACATGGCCTCTTACTGACTGTCTATCGATTTCAACCTTTAAAATGTTTAGTGGGATATCGTAAATCAAACATGATGTAATATACTGTACCTTAAGTTCCAAATGTTTTGTTGATAATATCCAGGAATTGGGATTGACTACCACCCCCACCTTAATTTCCCATCAAATTTGAGTATTGTGAAGGAGTGTCTTTGTGGCAATGTTCTGTATGTCTGGTAGTTTTCTATACAGCGCTGTGGTCCCTGGCGAGTTGTGTAAATCTAATAGTGAAGTGATTTAATTGAATTGGCCTCTATGCAGTGATACATTACCTTCTAGGAGCCATTAAACAGAGATGTTTCCTACTTCCAATTTTAAGATGCATAGTTTTATGCATAAAGGAAGTAAAAGTGTTTAGTTCTGGGAAACACTTTGTTAATCCCTTAAACTTGTATAAAGTTGGCAGTTGACTGATGTATTGACTGTAAAAGTATCTTGAGTGTTCAGACAATGGAGTGCTATAGCTTCACACAGACCATCTGGGTAGTAATTGTACTACTGTATGAGGTAGCTAACTTGCTGGTTGGCTCCACAAAGTTTAATCTTAAAGTCAGTGAATACAGCCAAACTTGAAAAAAGCCAATACAGACAGTTGTTTTGTTTTAGAATTTCTCATATACTCGCAATTAAATTATACGTACCATATACCCTGACCACTAAACGTTTGGCTGACTACTAAACGGTATGGAATCCCATCGCAGAAAATCAGACGGTTAATTTAGTTAAGATAGATTGCACTGCATCTATCAGATCCTTTTGCTCTTCATCACATCCCCACTAACCTAAGCTGTCAGTTGTCTTGTTAACTTTTATTTGATTGAGTGATGCTCTTTGAAAGCTGGTTTTAGAGAGTAAGCACCGTCTATGTTTGTGTGTGTGTGTGTGTGTGTGTGTGTGTGTGTGTGCTGAAGTTGTGCATGCATTTGTCTATGCATGCTTTAATGTCTTTCTTTGCAGGTGGTTGCCTGTGTGTTTATGTGCCTTTACCGATGCATTGGCCCTAAATCGTTCTCTCAGTCCGTTTCTCTCACTCTCTTACACACTTACATTCTCTCTGTGACACACACGCACACATGTTGATGTTCAACACCTGTTCACTGTAGGTCTGGCGAAGCTTTTGTCTGAACAAATGAGCCAAACTAAGACGGTGACTAGCTTTCTGCTCACCTCTCCCATGTTGTCTGTAATGGTTCATATCAATCACACCAAACTGTCTTGTACACAGAGCCCTCTCCTCTCTCTCTCTCTCTCTCTCTCTCTCTCTCT
>NC_048429.1:7824497-7830980 GCF_013103735.1 Etheostoma cragini | reverse complement strand
CTCTCTCTCTCTCTCCCTCTCTCCCTCTCCCTCTCCCTCTGCCCCTCTCCCCCCCTCTCTCCCTCTAACTTGCCCTCTCCAGACTTGTAGTGCCAATGGAGCGCTGTTTCTTGCAGATGGTTTTCTAATGGCAAAGCTCTGGCACTCCACTGATGGATCACTACATCTCCCACAGTCAGCCATGCAGCTCATGGCAGCTTTAATGGCACAAGCAGTTGGGGGTTGCGGCACAGGAAATTGGTGGCGCGTGTGGCAATGTGTGGGCATATGAGACATCAGGGTCTTAATATTTGATTGCAAATCTTTCAATGTTTTAGGTGTTGCGGTATATTTATAATTCCCCTCCTAATTCAAGCCTACTATATTATTGTTGTGTGTCTGTTTTTTCAAATCTTTGCAAATGCCATCATTGAAAAATGTTATACGATGATGCTCTACCTCCCAGTGGTTACTTAGTCATGTATGTACAACACAACATTACAATGTAATGTTAAGCCTCAGAGTCATGAGAAGCATTGTGGATTCCATCCTGGGGCTTGTATCATGAAACGAGATTAGTGGGTTAGCCAGCTATTGTGCTTGGTTTTCTAGTATCACAAAGCTTTCTCACTTTTAATTATGATAGATCACCATGATAACCATGATAATGTTGCACAGCTAACCTGGTCCAGAGGGTTAACATCAGAGAATTTAATCAAAATGTGTCATTACCCATCAGATAAATTAAAGGGCTTCGCACAATTCGCACATTCACTCATAGCCCTAGCCATGCTTTTTATATTTGGAATTCATTAAAATACAAATGTAAGGCTAAGCTTCTCATTTTATTTTACTTGTGTGATTACATTCTAGCTTTCTCCTCACTGAATATCACTTTCTGCTGGCGCATCAACCTAATTTCCCTGTGGGCATTTCATATTAAGTACTCCATTCATGGTTCAGATGATGCCACATGTGATTGGCTTGTAATTAAGAATGGCACCTCATTTGCAAGAATGTGCTCAAAATCAGAGTTAACTAGAACTGCTAAAAAAATAAGCTTCATGATAGCAAGTATTCAGGTTTGCCAATGTTATGCTTAGTAAAGCAAAGTTACCCAAAGGTGAGTGAGCAGAATTGCATATCCGCATCTGTGATCCGGAATATTTTGGAGGGATTATACTTCCCACCTGGTCTTGGAAGGCTGCAGGCTCCACCAGGAAGAGCCAGAGGAGGTGTCTGGCGAGGAGGACATCTGGCTTACCTTGGGTAGCCTACTGCCACCACAACCTATCCCTGGCTAAACGCCAGAAATTGGAAGGATTATAATGAAGGGGAGTAGTGTAGAGTGGGCTTTTCTTATGTACTCATTGCCAACGTTTGCCTTTCTTTCTATATTTGTATTGCCTGAGTGCAATGCACAGTACGCATATTGCTATCCCTTCAATGTACTTCAAATTGTGAGGTAGACACAATAACTCTTATCTCTATATCTATTGAATCTCAGATCAATCGTTAAGGATCATCAACCTATCTGTTAAGTCTGTCTGTGTGTGTTTTTTGGACAAGGCCAAAGACAGTTAAAATCTTGCACGTGAGTTGTATGCGCATGTTAGTTGGTTTGGTTTCATCTCTGTCAGAGAGGACTGTATGACTTCAAGATTGACAAAACATTACCCCTCGCGGGATATCAGATAAGGATAGCAATACAACCCCATGGGTCAGAGTGTAGATTGTATGTCTTTAAAGATGCACACACAAATAAAGGGCAGACATAGGGTCGTGTATGTGCATGTAGCAGCCAATTTAGTTTGACTTTTGGGGTCTCCTGCTGACATTTGGGTGATATTTATACCCCTTTTCTCTTGACGATGTTGGCATTTTGAAAAGCTTCAGCTTCATCTCACCCTGTTCGCCATCCACATGATCACCAAGCATGGCCATGCCTGTAGATGTCTACGTTTTGGTTTGTGACGGTGTGTGTTTTTGCGTATGTAGGTAAAGCCTAACGTTCAGCAGAGTTGCTGTGTTGCGATATCTGAGTTAAGTTGTAGGTACAATTCTATCAGAGCTAATTCACTTCATTTTGCATTTAATTACTAGTTCTGACTACAGATAGATTTTGTGGCCCTAACTTTAAATGGACCAGTGGGGACGACTCATTTGAACATTTCTGTCATGTTTTGAAATTATTTACTGTGTCTCATTCAAAATTTGACTAAAAACCCATTTGTGCGTTCATGTTCTTGCATGTTATTATTGCCTGTGTATTTGTATAACGAAACATAAAGGAAACTTAGAATGATGTTGCTGGTCTTTCAGATAATGTCCGAGACTGGTAGGTGTACTAGATTGAACACTTCACTGCTGTTTAACAGCGGATTGAGTACAGAGCTCTTTGTATGCACTCATAGCATTACTTTATTACAAAGTACTCTTGTTGTATGTACAGATATTTGAATTCAAACAAGGTATACTCAAAGTTGGGTCTGCTGTAAGGGTCCACGGTTGAGAGAAAATAGTCAGAGGGTTGGTGATTGACAGAGAGCGCTCAGGGGAAGCAGAAAGGGAAGGACAATGGAACAAGCAATGAAAGGAATAAGTAACGGATAGAAAGCTATGTGACAGGAAACAGAAGGGCTCTGCTTCCCACCGCTGTAGCCTGTGGTGAAAACTTAACACACCATGATTCGGCACTAATTTCACACTCTTAACGCCCCTCCTGAGCAGCACACACAGATCAAAAACGCAAAAGTGAAAGATCAAATGGACTATATTTTAAAGAAGGTTTTTAAATGTGTTTTTCCATAATTATTTAGCTGCTTGCACGGTTGCATTTTTAAACGATATTTCTTGCAGATGAAGACCTCTGCTGTGCCAAATTTCATTATTTATGATAAAAACCTAAAATTAGAAGTGTGTGGGGTGATTCAGAATATTACTTTTACCTTGCTAATAAAATCCATTAATTAATTAAGGAGAACACATCCAGCTTTAAAAGTTTGATTGTTATGATTTTGTGGTGTGATTTTCTGTCCTGTTCATAGACAGGATGCACCATTGCATAGTGTGCATTTTGTATAATTGTTTTAGTGTGAGACCAAGATCCGATCTACATTAGGGTCCAGGGTACAGTTTGTCACCTTAAATAGTTAATGCAACACTAAAGATCATAAGCCAAATTAATTATGAAGGCCAGAAGGTGACCCTGTATGTCAAGCCATTGTTGCAGGCAGTTATTATGATAGCCTAGTCATCTGCGTGCGTCTCCGTGTTTATTGTCTACTAATGATGAGCGGACAGAAAAACAAGTGTGTTTATCGCTATCTCTGTCGAAGGAATGCTGCAGTAGTCACTGTCCATACGCTCATCAATGCGCCCATTACTCAGGTATTTATGATCCACGTAAGTCCTGCAATTATAGTCTTTTATGATGTTGATCCACTACGCACCTAATACAATTATTTTTTGTGACAATACTGTTGTTTGTACTAGTTGCCCATTTCAAATATGAAAATCCCCTACAGTGGCAGAAATGAAAATGGCAAAAATGATTTATGGTTCAACCCTAACCTTCATTTAGTCTGGCGGCACCATTATAATTACTGGTGAAGGCTACAGTTTTCCTTCAACAAAAATATCTGTACTCGCCTCAAAGAGACGTCTGCGCTTCTGCTATTAAAATGCAGCATGGACGTCTCTTCTTAAGTCTTACACGCTGGTTTGCTCTGCCAGCCCTTGCTCACTCTTCTAATCTTTTCTCACTCGTTCAGGAGGATTTTCCTCAGTAAATAGCACCTTCCCTATCTCTCTCTTTCTAACCCACGCCCATTGAAAAACTGGGAGCATAGTTGGGAATCAGGTAGAAAGAGGATTTTACACTGGAAAGGTCAGAGAAAGAGAGATAAAGATTGGAGAAGAAAGAAACCAACAACAGAGAGAAGAGAGCAGATGAAAGGGAATCAAAGAAAAACACAAAGGAAAGGATGATGAAATAATATAAATAGACAGGGAGGATGAGAAAGAAAGAGATAAGTCTAAGGGAGAAGAAAGAAAATGCAGAGTAATAGAAAGGCTCTGAGAGTGCATGTATGCTGGTGGCATGTTGGGTTGATTTGTTTATTTTACACTCACACATCTGCAATATGCTGCTCAAAATGAAAATAGAGGATGGCAAGGAACTAGACCACTGAATAATAGGGTGGAACCAGTAGGTATCTGAAAATTGATCTGAGTCTGAGAAAGACATTTGGCTACATTCTTTGTGACGTCAATACAGCTGCAGATTTCTGGCAACTGTGTGTTTGGGTTGCTAATGAGGTTGGTCTGTGTATGTCCTGCTAATTTTTCAGAAACATACAACACCGTTTAAAAGTTTGGAGTCACCTGTTATATAGATTTTTCCTTCTTTCCTTCAATAATGGCTATTTTACTATAGATACAAACAGTATAATTTAGAAACCTAATTTAAGTACATTCTCCAAAAGAAGAAGAATTAAACAATCAATCCAATCCACTTTATTTCTATAGCACATTTTACAAACACAAAGTTACCAAAGTCCTGCACAGAAACCTCAAACATACAAAACAATTAATATAAAATATTGTAAAAACAAAATAAGAGCATCGGGTTTAAAAAATAACTAAATAGATAAAATGAATAAATACTAAAATACAGTAAAGCAATAAGAGACAATAGAGGACCACACAACTCACATGGAGTTAAAAGCCAAAGAAAAAAAATGGGTCTTTGACTTCCTTTTAGTTACTCTTAGTACACTCCCGTGTTGCATGACGGGAGAATACTGTTAAAACCATTTTTACCCCAAATACCCTTCCATTTCTCAGTCCAGAAAAGCATAAGTGACCCTTGATCATTATTGAACCCCAACTGTGCAATTGGGCTCTAACTCTAAATATTTTAGTAACCGGTTTTCTTTGGGTCCTCTGCGGTCTACTCAGTGGTTGGATTGAATAGGTTTAAAACAGTTTATCACACTCCATAGTATGTTCAGTTGATAGTTCCTGCTCCAATTCTAATAGCACAAACCTTCTATTTCTATTGAAATTTAGAGAATAGTTTTTTTAAGGCAACACACCTGTTTAATCCAGCTTGTTTTGGCCATTATTGTGCACTTGACACTGACATAAGAGTCTGTTCTTATTTAGATAGTCTCTCAATAGTCGGGATGTACCATAAAGCGTATTGTTCTCTGTGTACAAAACAAGCCCTTCATACAAAATAACATCTACATGTAAAGAGGACTTACTACAATGTAAAAGCATGAATGAGAATTCAAAAATATAGAGTAATCATCTCAGCCATCTCACTGTACCCAATCAAGATTTTGTTGCAGACAATTCTAAACTTTTAAATGGTAACTAATTTGACTTAGCTTTATAGTATTGTTGGTATAGCAGTATAGTAAATTCCCCTGTACTGTTGGTACAGCGGTATTTTAGGACCATTAGTTGAGATAAATAGTACTTGAAATAATAAGTAAAATATTCTTTTTTTTATTAGTTGCTGGTATTCCAAAGGAGACATGTAATCTTGAGATTAAATCTCCTTAAAACTGAATCATATTGATCAGCTTTGAATCAGAATGTATTATTAAAAATGTATCTGTTGTTTTTGCATTAGAACACGGTTCACGATTAGTCTAAATAGGTACTTATTTGCCTCTGATGGATATCTGCTCACTCCTACTATATCATAAATAATGCAGCAATTTGTGTTAAACTATCGCTAAACCTGACACATGACGACCAAGAGCAAGAAACAAAAATAAACATGGAAGGAGAGCAGCAGGAGACAAATTGAAAGTGTATGGAAAAGTAAAGCTGCTCGATGTCTGCAAAACACAATGCCAGTTTGCCATGAATCTGTCAGGTGCTCCTGCCTGTCACTAGCTGCCGCACTGCTGTATCTTTTATTCCTGTTATCTCTCTGATACCCTCCTCATAGGACAACTCACTCCCGCGCGCGCGCGCGCGCACACACACACACACACACACACACACACACACACACACACACACACACACACACACACACACACACACACACACACACACACATATATTGTGTGTATCATTGTGGGGGTCTTTTCTCTGGCTATAGAAGGTGGATAAACTCTTTGATTGTGTTTATCCATCCCATTATGGAATCAGACTCGGTTCCCAGGGCAACCTGTCCGGCAGACTCGTGAAGCAGACTGTCGTCAGTTGGAGCTTAAGGGGGTCTAGTTTGTTTGAACGCTCAGCAGTAGACTTCTTATAAAGTCGGCTTTGAAGGTTCCCGAGGTTTTAGGCCTGTGTGTGTGGGGAAAATAGCAGATCTTGGGATTTGTTGCCTGGTCGGATTAGAGGCAGAAATTGTACCCGGACACAAAGACAAACATTTATACGTGCCTTAGATGCACACAGAACATATACAGTGGGTACGGAAAGTATTCAGACCCCTTTAAATTTTTCACTCTTTGTTTCATTGCAGCCTTTTTC
>NC_048429.1:7816107-7824397 GCF_013103735.1 Etheostoma cragini | reverse complement strand
TGGAAAATGGCTGCAATGAAACAAAGAGTGAAAAATTTAAAGGGGTCTGAATACTTTCCGTACCCACTGTACAAGCACACACATGCCTATGTCTTTGTAGCTTGTCCAGATGACCAGGTCATAATCATGCAGATGTTCACACAGTCATGCCATCTTCGTCAATGTTGATCCCCACAGTTCCCGATTGTCGCAGATTGGCTGCTTTTCAAAGAGATTAGATTGTGGTCTCCAGAGATTTTGTGGTGTGTGTGTGTGTGCGTGTGCGTGTTACCAACTATAATTTAATGAAAGTCCTCATTTTTTGAGTGTAGAGTAATTTAATTAAGCCTAATATGGTTCTTCAGACCTGTTGCTATGAAAGGACAGAAGTGGGAGAACAGAATGCCCTGAATGTTTATTGAATAAATGCCAGGGGGAGCTGCTGCCAAGAAGAGAAATACTGATCCCTGATGAAGAGATGTTTTTACCATGTGTTGCTTTCTGCCACGTCCTTTTATCTTCTGTTTGTGTTTTTTTTTCTATAATTTTTCAGGGATGGAAAGCCTAACAAAAACAGCAAAACAGAAGTTTTACAACCTTCTAAAATGTGATATCCTGAAAAGAAATGACATACTAAAAATCTGCATTGTTATCCTCTCCTCTCTTTCTGAGGGTTACGTCAAGGTAAAGACAGAGTGCCAGAGATGTGCAATTTACAGACATTCTCTTGTTCCTGTCACACACATTTCCTTCTGTTTCTTCTTTGAGTCCAGCCTCAGTCTTTCCTGTTTCCATCCTTCTATCCCATGACAACAAGAGCTGTCATTCTGTGTTACTGTCACATGAGCGAGCGCTAGCCCCCACATCACAGCAGCCTTTGATTGGCCGGGCCTTTCCAGGTCGGTGAGCCGCTGCCTGATAATAACCTTGTTTGATTGCTGGAGCAGAGATGTAATTGATTGATCTGCTCACCCTGTCTGGGGCTAGGCTTCTGAAGTAGCCTGTACAGATGTTTGTGTGTGTATGGGTGCAGGGGTGTGTGTATGAACTGGACTGGGGGTTGGTTGATTGTGGAGGGCAGCTCTAGATAAGTACACATGTGCACACAAACCTTGCCTCAGTAATACACCCACACACTTCTGTCATTGTATATCGTAATACACAGTGGGTACCAGAGGAAGACAGATGAGGGAGTGAGTGAAGGAAGTTTGTTTTTTAAACTCCTTCTAGCACATCTGCCTTGTGTACCTTTCTAAACAAACCCCAGCCAACCAATCAACAAGTCATTACACCTCATTAAAATGCTCCAACTCTCTCTGAAAGGATTGCTTGTGATCTCCTAATTAGTGAGTGTAAGTTAGTCCATCTTCCTGGATAGTTAATTCTTAAAAGTAGACAGTCTCAACTCAATGCAGCATCTAATCCAATATTGACTTAACGGGTTCTAGGCATTCCTGAGACAGTGTTTCCCAGTTAATATTGGGCCTGGATGAATATAAGTCATTTTTTGTTTGAATGTGTGCGTGAAATAAAGGTCTAAACTAAGGTTATGGATTGTGTTTACGTTTCGCATGTTGTCACTTTCCCTTTCTAATTCATTTGCTTGGTTTCATTTATTGTTAGGGTAGCCACATAATGGCCATGTTTGACTCATGTTGTAGTGTGAATAGAAGTGAGTGTGAATAGAAGCAAATTAAACCAGTTTGTTGGACATAGAGTTTAATTGCTGCATATTGTCTTCAACTTGTACATTTTGGATAATTTGGCATCTCACTTGGCTCATCTTCCTATAGTTTTGATGGATAATATTTTTTGTTTATTTTCTAATTAGCCTGGATGCCAACCAAACTTAGTAACATTTGAGGTTGGGAACTTTGCTCTGGACATGATCCATTGTAGAGCAACTATGAGCTGTCAGGACCAATCAAATTGTCAGGGTGGGACAGTAACATAATGATGATTGCAAACATACCCGTGGGACTACGCCTGCCCATGTTGTCCTGCACTTCACATGCTCATATGACGGTTGTCCTGAGGTCCTGTAGCTGTAATAATGGATATAGGTAATGGTTCACCATATGTTCTATTAATACATCCATAGTATTATCGAATGATACATACAAGGCATGTATGTCTGCTGTAAAGCCTGTAACATTGATGTAACGCCATTGTCGTTTTCCATACTGCCGTGGCTATCAGCTAGTAGCTAACATCAGCGGTTGCCAGCAGTTGAGTTCTGATGACAACTAGGTGTCGCTTAACATACTCCATTGCTTTGATTGGTTGTAGGTCTATCCAATTGAGTTTTTTTTTTTTTTTTTTCGGTTTGGTTGAAACACGCCCCATAATGACAGCCCAATGGAGCAGTATCAGACTCATATTCTGACTAGAATCTGAGTAATAGGACGTCAGGCTAGTTTCTAACTATCTTACTCGATATAATGGTAACCAAATATGTCTCCCCTGTGCCCAAAATAAATCATGCCAAACTGAAATTGTAAGAGGAAGAGGAAACCAAAACTTTGATAAGGACTCAACATCCATTTTTAAAAGAGCTGGATAGTTTGCCCCTTTTGTCCTTCCTCCCCTATCAGCGATGGTTTGATCCCCAACCAGTCATTCTGGAGTCATGGTGTGCCAATTGAGTGTGCAACCAGTGGAAAAGCCGAACTGGCAGACTCTGATTGAGTCTGTATATCAAGGCTCTCCTCTCCTCCCTTTGCATGAGTTATTTAGAGGTTAAGGTTATTAATGTACTGTATGTCTGTGGGACAATTATCCTATTCCTCTCCCAAGACTTTCAAGCTTTCCACAGAAGAAGGAAAATCGATAAAGATGTCGATCACTTCACTTCACTTGGCTTTACTTTAAAGGCCATTCAAACCAGCACATGCTATTTCCTCATTGCCCTATCTGCTCTCCTGTTTTTAAGTGAAGTAAGTGAAGCATGGAAAGTCAAGGGAATGAAACACTTTTGCAGTACAGTGTAACAACACTGAACTGCCAAGCGTTCCTCCAGGGTTGATGAGTGCAACACGTTCACCACAGTCCCCTGTGTTGAGTGGTCTCTTCTTTAAAGCTATTCGGCTAAATTCATTACATCCACCCAAAATAGAGCTCACACCCACAACAATGACTACTGGGAAAGAACTTCAACCAGCATATGACAGAATGGACTACATGAGGCAAATGAACAACAGAAGGGAGGTGGGGAAAGAATGGGAAAGGCAAAAATCCATTATGTTTGATGTTAGTCTCACCCTGGCAGCAAATGCTGGTGGAAAAACCCTGTGAAATTACATTAGGGGTGTCTTGTAATGTGATTTTGTCTATGTGTGAATATGAGATTTCTAATGGATTTGAGCACATTAGAGCAGTCTTTATCTGTAGTATTTATTCCCCCCTGGTTTCAAATGCAATTTGCTAAGTACGACGTTTCACTCGGCTCTAGCGCACTACCTTTCTGGCTAGAAGGGATGTGGGGGAGGATTATGTTATTTCTCTATTGTGGGTGGGTGGGGGGAAATATATGCCATTTGTGACCAAATGGCATATTGTAAGAAAGAAATTCTTCGCATAATATGTACAGAGGTTTGCAGAGAACAACAGTTTTATTCAGGAGTGAGGTTACCACTCCACTCACTGGTTTTGTCTGCACATGATTTTGCACTACTTCTCTCTCATGAGACGTGTAGACGTATTAATGTAGGGCCTGTTTAAGGAGTTAAAGTCTGACTGAATTCCCAAAAATGACAAATGTGTCCAATGACTTGATTTTTCCCCTGTCAGTTAGTCTAACTTAATGTGGCTCTTGATCTCCTGTAACATGGTGAGGCATATACGCTGAGAGGCACTGTGGCATGTATGTAATATATCACCGCTTGTCACCCGTGAAAATGTTAAACAGATGCTTAAAGAGTAATTTAACAGAACAATTATTTTCTTCTTTTTTTAAGCTGTTAACACACTTGTATACATAGTATATACTATCAGTTGTCATCAATGCACATACAAGCCTCTAAATGTCATTTGTAAGGGTTAAAACTGGACTTACTGTACACCATGTGTAAGCAGTACGTAAGTGCTCCGTCTGTGTCTAAACTGTATTGGCTCGCCCCTTTTTGACACACAAAGCACAACAAATAATCACCATAGCGATTCATCTAAAACAGAAAAAAATATGCTTGAAGAGTAAAAACATGCTTAAGATCAGCACTCAATGCATGCAGTGTCCCCTGGCAAAGATCTTTGCCCATCCATCCTATCTGGGAATTATCTACTATGCAGCCAAAAACTTGTGGTATGGTAGCAAGGCTTTATCAGTTTTTGGTGATACCTGGCCGCTTTGGCCTACCTATAGCGAGGATCTGGGCATGCGATTCCCCAGACCTGAACACCGATCTTGACTGGCCTCATGGATGGTCTAACATTCCAGAAGTATATTGCAATCCAGGCCATCATCAGATTCTCTAAAATTTCATGCATAGGATGTATCTTACTCCTGTGAAAATGCATCACATGGAAGTATTCAACAGTCCTTTATGCACGTTCTGTCCACCAAAAGTTTGAGGTACACATCTGCACATGATCTGGGATTGCTCCCCTGTTTGTCAGTTCTGGAACAATCTTGCATCCAAAATATCTGCCTAGATTAATGTTACTGTGCCAGTTACTATCAGTGTTTTGATTCTGAATGATCTTTCTGCCCTTCAGCTCTCTAAAAGTAAAAAATTTGCTTTATTTGCTGGTCTCACGGCTGCTAAGAAAATAATTGCAACCCATTGGAAACCATCTCATGACTTGTCTACTCATACGTAGACCATTTCTTTTTTGGATTTCATGTATTTGGAGCTCTCTGCAGCTCTCTACAGCTCGCATAAATGGAGCATCAGAAAGGACCTTGGACACCTGGCCCAACAGTGCTGAATCCTTGAAATCCTTGTTGTAGACTTGTGCTATAGCCTTCTTGCTTCCATATCTGCTCGTGTTTGGTCTCTTATGTCGGTCTGTCTGTCAATGTCTCTTATCTGTTTGTTTGTTTATGTGTGTGTTTTGTAGGTCTGTTTCTGCATGTCTTATTTGTAAGCTGCAGACATCCTTCTTACTGTTAACCTCCTTTCTGTATTTCCTCTGTTTTTCGGTCCCGGGACACACACTTATGTCTAAGCATATTGTTTGTAATTTGGAACAGCACCATGTGATGGTGCTCTGCCATCCTGTGTGACTGTACTGAATAAAAACATTTGATCGCAAAAAACTATAAAAATAAGCTTTGGGTCACGTTTATGAGAATATAGTGCGAGTGAAATGTGAGTCATTGCACGGCCAGTGTAGACAGTTATCTTTCTACTTGTCATGGACAAAGTCGGAGGTTCAGGGTCAGGGCCGTTTCTAGCTATTGGCGGGCCCACTGCAAGATGCTGTTTAGCAATTTTAACCTACAGAAAATGATAATAAAAAAGTTAACAATGAGGCTCTTCTATGTCAATAAATGCAACAGATGGAGGAATTTCTTCAAAAAATTTAGAACAAAAAGGCTTCTTGCTAGTGGCTACAAATAAATACAGGTCATTTTATTTCTCCGTAAATATATCGAGCCTGAATGGGCTGAACTTGCAGCTTGCTACTTAATAAATTGTTGACATCAGAAAATTCTGCTGCAGCTCTCTCTGGATCAGGAGAGCACCGAGGTCTTGGTGCACTCTTCAACATTGTAGACATTATAGATTTCTGCAAGAAACTTGTGATGAATAAACAGAGCAGTTTGGTGCAAGACTCCAGTGCTCTGACAGAATGCAGTTTTCCTAGCACTCCAGCAATATCTCTCATTGTTTACTTTATAAAAAAAAAAACAGACTCATATTCACCTTTCATTTTCGTGATACCCTAATATCTGTCTCTGACTCATTAGGGTCACGGCATCCATGATTAGCATGCACATTTATGTGTTCCTAACAGCATTTCCGCAAGTTGTCCCAAATCAGCCAATGTGGTGCACTCCGAGCTTTCCGCGGGCTTAATGAGCTAGATTAAGACGGAAGTCATTTAACCCCTGCCTGCGACACACGCACGCACGTATACACATACACAGAGTCTAGATAGGCATATGTACTCCTCACAACCAAACAAGCGTTAGCACCAGGTTCACAGACACACACACACACACACACACACACACACACACACACACACACACACACACACGCACACAAATATAAAACCACCCCACCTCCACTCTGTATTTCAGTAGATAGGAGATGGAGCGGGGCCATTATGCAAATGTCAGGTGTCAAGTGTAAATGAGATTGGAGGGATGGGAAACAGAAGTATTGAATATCACACCAGCTCCCTTGGCAACTGCACCAATGTAATGAGAGCATTCCAGGACGTAGGCTTGCAAAGCCTTCGTTACATTGAAAGATAGCAGAGTGAAAAAGACTGAATACATTTTTTTTTAAAGAGAAAGTCTATTGGGTCTAGTTGATCTAAGAAAGACGAGATAACACTAGCACCTGGCTAATTCAGACTTGGAATATGAATAAGAAAGATGGGGGAATTCATTACTTTCTCAGATTGTTTTTTTTCCCACTGATCTTTGGAAGGTATATAGTGCTATAGATGCATAGCTATAGAATATACCAAAGCTGAACTCAGAACTCTAACCAGCTCATCCCTTATGTTATCTAGGGCTGTGCATTGCAATTATTTATGTCACTGATTAATCTGTTAATTACTTTCTCATAATTTGGTATACAAAATGTGATGAAAATAGTAAAATTCACCACAAAATCTCCCAAACCTGGATGTTATAAAATTGTTTGATTTGTCAGACTAATACTTCGAAAACCAAAGATAGTCAGTCAGTTCATTATCACATAAAATAAAGAATGCTGGAACCATTTTGTCTTTATTTTGCCTTTAAAATTACCTAAATGATTAACATGATAATCAAAATACTTGCCATTAGTTTTTTAATCGATTAATCGACTGATTGTTACTGCTCTGTCACCCATTTGATTATCTAGTTTATCTATGTAAAGGTATATAAAGTATGCCTAAAGTATCAAAAACAAAAGTGCATTTTCAGTCACTGTTAGTCCATAAAACTAACCGATTTCTTTAAATGTTGTTTGCAAATGTTCATTGGAGGTCATCTCATCATCTGCCACAAAACTTTGCCACATCTGTTAAGCACCTGTTGCAGACATCTCTCTCTTTCTCTATCTCTCAATTTATTTCCCTGTTTTTATCTCTCGGTCGCTCTAGTCTGTCTATCGCTTTAGGCTGTGTACTGATTATTATGACTCCTCATGCCTAATCCTCTTTTCTTGTCTTCATCTCCTCTCCTTGTACCTCTGACTCCCATCTCTATTCCACTGTCCCTCTTTTTGCACTGGCTCATTGACTGCTAGCCTTGGTCTCCCTGTAAGAAAAAATGAAAGATATATCATTCCTGTAATTTTCTGAAACTTCAGATATCATCTTATCAGTTTAATAATGGATGGAAATACAGCTCTCCACATTCACATTCTGGTGTACATATTAAAAGCAGCTGCCCTACGGATAAAAAAATCTTCTGGTTTAAGGTCTCAGCAAATGTAAAACTGTTCATTATTAAAAATAATATTTTTTGCATGAACTAAACCACCTGCATCTTTTTGACATATCAGTATTCAATGTGTAATCTAAAGTTCTGACAACTATTCCAGCAACATGTTTTGGCCAGATAAAAGGTTTCTTTCTCTCTCAATTCATGCAGCCTAGATAAAGCAATGCGTTCAGCTTAGCCAGCGTAAACTCTTGAGAGTTTTCATATGTGCAGCAGACTGAAGGCCACACAATGCGTTTTGATGGAACTGATGAAGAGGAAGCCATACATGCACAATGACAGTGACATGCTTTTTTGAAGAGCCATGTGGTGAATGTGCGCCTTGCACTCTACCTGGTGTCAAGTTACAGCCACTAGAATAGATGCTCATGTTCCTCTGGGGTGTGTGGAGAACAGCGTTTTACCTTTCGCATTTGAACCAACACTACTCCCAATACCGGTACCTGAAATTCGGTTCCCGGTACCCAACGATACTTTCTTAGGTAATTACCTTCTGTAAATACAAGAAAATTATTTCAGTTGTAAAAATATTTCCAAACCTATTTACTTGGAACATTATGTTATTTATTTAGATTTTTTTTTACCTTGACAGAAATTAAACAAACTTTTAACAAATAAAAATAAAACCCCTTTTTCCCTCCTCACAAACCCGTTCCTACAACCTATTAAATTAAATTAAATATATATGTACACATATATATA
>NC_048429.1:7781934-7816007 GCF_013103735.1 Etheostoma cragini | reverse complement strand
CACACACACACACACACACACACACACACACACACACACACACACACACACACACACACACACACACTCAGGGACCAAGACATGACACACAACAACAAGCAGACTTGGACAGGCTATGAAAGGATCAATGAATAATTTAACCCCTAACATCATATTTCCCCTGGCAGTAATGTATACAGAAAGGCTTGAATGTGATATGTACGTCTGTCTGTATTTGTGCAAAGATACTTCTGCCTACTGTGTGAATCCACGTTCCTTTTGTATATGCCCTATATGCTGAGAGGTGACTATTTCAGCAGTTGAATGTGATGTGTGAGAGTATTATCAGAGCTGTAGGTATGACAGACACACCGCCCTAGAGCTGACTTCCTGGAATTGCATTTTGTTGGCCGTCTCCAATATGAGACCTGTCACCTCGCTCCCTTCAGGCCATGCAAACCGTGATTGAGGCATTTCTGTGAGCTGTCACTATCAAGGGTGTACGCACGTGAAGGTGTTTGTCTATCTGCTTGTGCGTGATGGGTAATAGCCTGTTTTTCATGCCAATGAAGGGTTTTACACAATTTCAATCACCACCTCTCTCTTTCTTTCTTTCCTTCCTTATTCAATCATCTTACTCTCACTTCTTCCTGCTACTCTGTGTGTGTTTTTTTTAACCTCTCTTCTTAACACACATCTTCACCTTTCGTGCCTCCTCTCCTTGTCAACACTGTCATAGTTTGGGGAGCCCTTTCTTTGTATTACAGACCTTTCACCAATGGTTTGCTTTATGGCCCTTTCTCTTTTTAAATTCAATCCGGCTTCAATGGAGCCTTCAGAACCATTTCAATTTTCTACCTGGACGCCACAGGATGGAAAGTCCTACACTAACATAAAGAGGAGAGAGCGAGAGAGAGAGAAAGAGAGAGATTGAAATGGTGCCACAGACAGATAACAGCAATGTAGAGGCAAAAATAGAGAGAAGCAGGGGAATTAGGGGAACGAGGGTGAGAGAGAAAGATCAGGGAGAGGGACGAGTCTGAAGCGTCACAGTGGATAAGAGACCAGACATAACGGCACGGGAGAGAAAAGGGAAAAGAGGTGATAAATATAAAGTGTTTTTTGTAATCAGAGGAGAATGTGATGTGAAACGGCTCACCTAGCAACCTGTTTGAAAGAATGCATCAACCTTTAGACGTCAATGATATTATGCAGTGCTAGCATACAGTGCTAGTATGTATTTGCTTGGAGGTATGAAGAAATGAATTACACACACACACCTGAATGGGAATGTACGATAAGCCGATGTTTTTGTTGTTACCGCAAAATAGTTTTATTTGTATTTATATACAGCATATATATATGTGTGTGTGTGTGTGTGTGTGTGTGTGTGTGTGTGTGTGTGTGTGTGTGTGTGTGTGTGTGTGTGTGTGTGTGTGTGTGTGTGTGTGTGTGTGTGTACACAGTGTGTGTGTATGTACACACCCACACACCCACACACACACATAAATATATATATATATATATATATAGCGCAGTCGGGTTACACCTGTGGCCCTTGCATCGTTGAGAAAATATTGAAACCATTTCCATTTCCTCACAACGATCCTTTTCACTTCGACTTGCCGGCTTTCTTCAGGGTGACTTTCCATTCACTTTCCCCTTTGGGCCAAAATAGACTCCTCATGTCCATCTTTGCTGCCAGCCCTTTGTGTGTTGTGTACAGGTTAAGTGTTTTTCTCAGTAGTTTCCAGGCGAATTGAAAAGTGCCTTCACACTTAGCTCTCCCAGGGATAGTTGCCATTTCAGTCTTGCTGAGTCATTCACTGAACCATGAGTGTCAGTGGCACAAAGAATCTATATCATCACTCTCAACTCTGATTAGAAAAGATCAAATTGTGTGTGGGCGTGTCACTGTTTACGAAGGTCAGAATAGATGGACCTAACACTTGCTTTATCGGTTCTCATCTTACTCATACAACTAATTAACTAAAGTTAGACTTATGTGAAGACTGTTCCTAAGGCAGAAATTCAAACAATTAAAAAAAAAATGGTATGAGATTTGTGCTGGCAAATGTTTTTTTTTTTTCTTCTTTTTCTTTCTCTCTGGTTCTGTGTTAAGGCCACTTAATCATAGTGTAGATACTACCTTTAATTAGGCTCTAATTAGGCCCTCTGTTTTTATCCTTTGACCCCAAGTTTTTCAGCTTTAGCTGAAACTGAGAAATAACTCAGAGAGAAATGCCACGTCAACACATTCTGCAAAAACTGTATGTTTCTCACAGAGGGTAACTTTGATATCCTTCTTGATGCCCAGACTTAAAGAGAAAATGTATGTTCAGGCAGTGTTTTCTGTTATAGAGCCCAAACTAGAGTTTGATCTACCTTATTCATGTGGACTTGGCGGTTGTTTCTTTGGTAAAAGCCCTCTTTTGTACTGTAATAAACTGCCAAAGTAAAGGGATCCTAGAATAAGCTGTAGATACTGTTTAAATTAGAAAAAAATAGTCACTTTATTTGGGGTGTGCAAAAAATCAATTCGTATTCTTATTGCAATTCTAGATAGATAGATAGATAGATAGATACTTTATTGTTCCCCAAAGGGAAGTTCAAGGTCCCAGTAGCTTACAGACATCACACACAACATACACATACGACATAACAGGATTAAAATAACAAACAAATCCACATGAATAATATATATATATATATATATATATATATATATATATATATATATATATATATATATATATATATATATATATATATATATATATATATATATATATATACACACACACACACACATATGTGTTCTATATATATGCGACATAAATACATAGGAAAAGTAACTCTTCATTTACATACTGTGAATCCTTTTTGAATCCAAAACTGATTTGGAATTGAATCGCTAGCCCAAAAATCAAATCGTGACATTTTCTGAATTGTACACCCCTACACTTTATAAGTGTTGCTTCTTGTATTGTACTCTATCAGCTTTGTTTTTCCTTCCTTACTTTAATAAAGCAGTCCCCTTTCCCCAGTTTCTGTAAATTTCACCTGTGGGAGGCCACTTAATGTTCAGCTTATTAATCAGACTTGTTTTCTAAGGAGGCGATAAACACTTAAATACTTAAGCATTGAGTAGTGTACAATCAAACCAAATAAAGTATTATGTCTGCACCTGCCTATCTGAGTAGGTGTGTGTGCGTGCGTGCATGCGTGCGAACAAAGAAATCGGTGCCGGTCATTAAGAAATTTTGGCGTTTGAAGGGGCCACACACATACACACCATGGGACCAGCCATAAATCGTTCCGTCGCCTGCCTCTCTGTCTGTATTGTTTGACATTGTACAGTGCGCACAAAAGCCATAATTCGGTCCGAGTACCCTCCTATTGTGACATTGAGGCATCTTTGCCACTCTGTGCTCTTAATGGCTCAATGTACACACAGCTCTTCTCCATTAACAGGATAGTAAAAGAAGAAAACAGAACAAATTGCAACAGTTATTTGCTATTAAAAGTGAATGGTAAATGTGCTCTATGTTCCACAGGGGAGGTTTACACAAAACTTTAATATAAATGGCAAGAACAAGCCTTTATACAACTGCTTGATGCTTGAAGTTGCAATATTGCGACTTTTAGTAATTGGGTGTTAATAATGAAGTACTTGTTATAAAAAAAGACCCGCTAACTGTCCATTATACATGCAAATACCATATTTCACAATATTTTGGTCACATAGACCTTCCTTTTTCAACAAGCATTGCTGGTAACCTTTGCCTTTTCTGATGCACCTGCCCCAGAAAAGAGGCGTGCAAAAGCGCTTTTGATTCAAATAGTAATAAAGAAGACCAGCAGATTATCTAGAATTCTAAATGTAATAGCATATACCATTAAGACAAATTAGGACCTCATTAAGCAGCATGTACTTGTTCACACTATTTGATGCTTCTATTCCTTTGTGTCATAATAACTGATCTTTACTGCCCATTACAGACTCATTAGTAAAGCTGTGAGTCCATCTATATTCCAGAAATTTCAGTATTTACCATTCAGTTGACAGCGGAGACAGCCCATTATATAAATTCATACTTCAGTGACAAACCTTTTAGAAAGAAAAACATCTGGACCACTGAAAATTTGAAAGCTGTTGTGAATAAGAATGAACCAGCAGCGGACAGGTTTGCACCCCTGCTGCTATGATTTTCTTGCCTTAGGCAACGCGCCATTGAAGGTGTGTGTCTTTGAAACCAAGTTTAAGTGGAGTGGAGCATTTTTGCAATGCTGGATAGACCTTTATTACACACAACCGTTAATCTTATAATTAAAACATGGGCAGACAATGATTTAGCAGCAGATCATAATGCAACAGCATGCTGTTATCATTGAGTAAGGCAAGTACACTGAAATTTAGCCTAATAATAATGCATTGCTTCAGCATAACAGAGCTGACCACATGATTAATCTCATTAGTTTACTGTACAATCTGTGCTTAAGCTGACTCAAATTTGCTAAATGCTCCTAAATTGTCCGAGAAAAATCAATAATGAACACCAAACAATTAATGGCTAAAGGCTTCATGTGGCAGCTTAGGATCAAATAATAGAGGTAGCATCTGTACTTCCTATGCTGTATTCACTGAACATACCTTGACTACATTACTCTTAAAGAGAAGACTAATAAGGGAGATAGTCTTGGATAGACTTAGAGTGAGATAAAGAGATGGAGGGTGGAGAGCCCGCTGTGGGAAGATGGAGGAGTAGGCCACTAGCAGCGGTACGGTGGTGATTTGTCTTTGAGGCTCTGTGGTGTTGGCGTTGGCAGCGTCAGCTAAACAAGGCCATCTCATTTCCTGTTGTCTGCAGGAAGCAGCTGTCTGCTACTGCTACTGCTGCTGCTGCTACTCAGAGCCCCTGGTCATCAATCTCCCTCGTTTTAATTGGTCTGCACCACACTGCGACAGGCCAATGCACACACACACACACACACACACACACACACACACACACAGAGTGCCCAGACATACTGTACAGGTGCACAGACATACTGTGAATGTGTATGCAAGCAATACACGTGTGGATGCACAATTACGCACACACAGCATGGCCATTTGTTGCAAATATACAAATTAAATTAGCAAATTATGTTGCTAGGTACTTGTCCGGCGGTTTTGACACATCACATAAAATCCAAAAGAAGAGACTTAATGTCCGGGGTAATTCCTTAATTTTTCAACAGTCAAGGCTACAAACTTGCAATTGATAAATAAACTCACGTGGTCCCTGATCAATTCTGTATTCACTTATCACCTGCTTAAATACGTTTCTCACTGAGAGTATGCGTGATACAGTTCTGGGTGTCTTAACGCGAAAATATACATTAAGGCAGTTTTCGCAGTGTTTTTCAAGTGTCCAAGAGGGTCCACATAATCCTCTAACAATTTAAGGAATAGCTTGCTGATATTAGAAGAAAGGAGAAGAAGGATATAAAGTTTTTGGTTGTTTAGTTTGATTCTGTTTATGCTTGTATGCCTGTCTTCGGGAGAAATCAGTCTCAAATCCTGTCAAATCCTACTAGAACACTATTATAAGGGATATTTCGCAGGTTTTTGCAGATGGAACTCTGTAGGCACGTTAAATGTAATTGGGTACCTTTACGCAACAAGCCTTTCAAGAATTATCTAAACATATGTAGATGTTTATCATTCAATTGTAAGTGTTTGTGTAATTGCATGGCGGTCAAGTTTAAGTCTGTGGGCCCTATTTTAACGATCAAAGCGCATGCCGTGGAGCGCCTGGCGCAGCAGCGTGTCCAAATCCACTTTTGCTAGTTTGACGGCGGAATGGTTCAAAATAGTTGTAGTTACTGTCTTCATTAATTCATAGGTGTGTTTTGGGCGTAACATGCAAAAAGCATTCAGAGTGTCAAGCGTAATGTGTGCGCTCTGTGGACGAGCCTAGGCGCATTTTACTAACGCGCTGTTAAAATAACAACGAAATGCTGCGTTACTGACTTTTGACCAGGTTTTTTGTCGGTCAATGGCCCAATTACTTTCTGCTGCCGTAAGATATTTTTATACCAAGAATTCATATGAACACACCTCCCTGCAACACCAGCACGCCCATGGATGCAAAGATGGGTGCAGGTGCATTTGCTTTTTAAACAACCTGGGCGCAGGAAGGGAAATTAACAACTGCGTCGGTCTTAAACTAGCAAAGACACTTGCGTTGGTCTTCGCGCCGGGCTAAGCCGGGTGCAAGATAGGGCCCTAAATGTCTTCCAATGTGGTCTCTACAAAGTCTATGCTGGGTTACAGGAGGATGGACCTCTGTTCTAGATTCTATTAGTCCTACTCTCCCGAGAAACGGTCCTGATTATGAAGCCCATTTATCCCTGCTGCTGTAAGCATGTGGACACACAAGCACATCATTTACATAATGCATCTTTGCACTTTTCCCTCTTTTGTTCCCCCCCCACACTCTCCCACACACACACACACACACACACACACACACACACACACACACACACACAAACTCACACATGTGCAAATACACCACAAGCCTTCAGCGAATGTGATACAGCATCAGGGGCAAGAGTGGGATACAAACAGCAGGGACTCTGGCAGAGGCGTGGGCGGTGTGTGGGAAGACCATATGTATTTCACCAGGCACAAATGCTGGTACACTTAATCAAACACCGTATTGTCACAATAAAAAATAGCTCACAAGCACACACACACACACACACACACACCAGTACACAGATCCTGTCATCTGCAGGCTTCAGATGGTGCACACCAACTGGAATCTAAATTCTTCCTCAACACCATTTTTGATAAAAACAAAATAGACCTCAGTCAACTGATCTTGCAGCCTGAGCTGGTGGAGAAAGCTGACACAGTGCCATCCAGTGGTGGTGGTGGTAATTGCTCAGGGTTTGTATATATGTATACTGAAAAGTGTACATATACAGTATTTTTCTCAAGCAATACATCTTATGGATAAAAAGGAATTCTGGATCTGGATCATGCCAGCACCCATATAGAATGTTTTTTGTTTTTTTTCAACCATCTTTTCAGTTGACTTATTCTTTAATGCATTGCTATAGCAATGTGCTTTGAATTGTCAGATATTGTCACATTAAACACACACACACTCACACATGTGCAAATGTGCCAAAAGCCTTCAGCATATGTGATTTAGCATCAGGGCAAGAGAGGGATACAAACAGTCTGGCAGAGGTGTGGGCGGTGTATGGGAAGACCATACGCATTTCAACAGGCACAAACGCTGACAAAGACAGACTGATTGAGTATGTGCCGCAGACACAGGTAGGCAAACATGCCTACACTCACTCTCTGCGTCCTCTCTCAGTTGGCGGCGTGTCCTGTCCTTGATGTGTGACAGGTCTTTACAGAACAAGCCTTCCTCTCTATGCAGCGAATTTAGAATTCACCATAGCTGATAGGTCCGTGTCTGGGGGGAATTCTGGGGGATTTAAAAATGCTGAGTCTCTAATCGATCTTAGCACACTCTTATTCTGCTGTCTTTCTTAAATCTTTGTCTTTATCCCATTTCTCTTTCGGCATCATTACGCTGCTGCTGCAGATAGAGATGGATGATGGGAACCCAACCCTTTCCATTTAAAGAAGCATTTGTTATCTCAGGTTTAGTTTCCAGCGGGAAATGAATTTAGAACTGCTGCTGTAGAACATATTTGTCCCTGTCTCTTTGTTTTAGCTATCTTAAAAAATCCAACTTTGGCTTTCTCTGAATAATCAGAGAGCCATCACTCATTAGCCAAATCCTTAAAAATAAATCATTTCATTCAGGAATGTCATTTTTTGACGTACAGTGTGGTTCAAAAGTTTAGGAACCCCAGGTAAAAATTTGCATTAATGTAAAGAAGCCAAGAAAAGATGGAAAAATCTCCAAAAGGCATCAAATGACAGATTAGACATTCGTATACTTCACAAAAGTTAGATTTTATTTCCATCATTTACCCTTTTCAAAAATAACAGAAAACCAAAAACTGGCGTCTGCAAAAATTGGAATGGATGGATTCAATCAAAATTTCATCAAATATTGGACTCTAACTTGATGCCATCTGTGAAAAAGCTGAAGTTATAGAGAGGATGGCTTCTGCAAATGAATAATGATCCTAAACACACCTCAAAATCCACACACATCAAGAGGCGTAAACTGAAGGTTTTGCCGTGGCTTTCACAATCTCTTGACCACAACATAATTGAAAATCTATGGATAGACCTTAAAAGAGCAGTGCATGACAGACTGCCCAGAAATCTCAAAGAACTGGAAGACTTTTGGAAGGAAGAATGGGCGAAGGCACCTCAAACAAGAATCTAAAGACTCTTGGCTGGCTACAAGAAGCGTTTCCATGCTGTGATACTTGCCAAAGGGGGCAGTACAAGGTATTACTTTTGCAGGGTGCCCAAACTTTTGCAGATGCCATTTTGAAAGAGTAAATGATGGAAATAAAATCTACCTTTTTTTGACGTATAATACGAATGTCTTATCTGTCATTTGATGCCTTTTGGAAGTTTGTCGATCTTTTCTTGGCTTCTCTATGCACATTAATACAAATTTTTACCTTGGGTGCCCAAACATTCGAACCCCACAACCCCTTGACACAAAGGGCATGGCATCTAGAATTAGATGCCATACTCCAGACCCTGTTACTCCTGACATCTGTTTCCTAATGTCAGATAATTATATACATCCTGTCAAGTGCAAACTTCAGCAGTTGCTAGTAAGAAACTGGAATGGAGTGGAACAGGTCCAGCCTGGTTGGATCCAGAGAAGACACCCTAAACGGGAGCACAACGATGCTATGGCAAACTCCCGACAAGAATTTGAAAAAAAAAAAAAACACCCTCTTTGAGAAGGTGTGTGATGAGTTTTAAACACCTTTGAGAACAGTAAAGAGTGGATGGACAAGTGAGGGTAAAGCAAGTCTGTGGGGTTCTAGATGAAAAAATTATTCAATGCATGTTTTGTGTCTGCCTGCAGGTGTTGCGCCTCTGGTCAAGAAATAATCATCTGGTTTTCAAGGAATGGGACCCAGAAAAAGCATAATGCCTAACCATCAAATGAGGAGTCTGTCATTTAGTTACCATGTTTTGGTAAATGGGATTGTACCAAGAAACCCTTTTATATGATAAATCTATTGTCAAAATATTTTCCAAATTATTGTTCTTTCAATCAACCTATCAGGTAATCAACTATATGTGTTAGCTCTAATTACACATCTAAGTTGCAGCATTTAAACTTAAATATGTGATCGGTTCTAAAAACGTATAATTCAGTAATGGCAGATTTGTCCCTTGACAAAAGCTCCATATTGTCAAGAATCTGCTTTGCTTTAGCGTCATTAATTAAATAGTTTGATCAGAAGCACATTATTTATGATTTTATTGTTACTATGATCAGCAGCACTCATTATTTTAGTCAGTAAATCAATTAGCACTTGGTCTTGTCCTTTTTAATGATGTAATTCTAATTACCATCTTGTAATTGACGCCCGCTATCACAACCTTTGCTGCATGCCAGTCTGTGTGCAAATTTCTGCAACAGTATTTTTAGGCCAGTTGGAAAGAGTGTGCATGTGTGAAAAGGTAGTACATAAGCAGATTATTTAAGGTTATTAAGCTTTCACACACAGGGGCGAGACCACACCGTGTACTGCTGCGGTGTCTCTGCAGCGCTTCCACAGCTTCTCCTTTGCGACTTGGCCGACACCTCTGCTGCGTACAGCTGCCATATGGTTAACTGGTGTGTTTTGTTATCACCTGGCAATGACACTGACATTGTCAATTGGGTCCAATTAAAACAGCCTCATAAGCTGAAGCGAACACCATTACTGAGTTTTTAAAAGCATTCTTTGAATGAGTACTATTTAACTGAAGGCTTGGAATTTGTAGATTTGTCTACCATTAAATTGGCCTTTATGTGGTATTGACTATTTAATGTAGAGAGACTTCAGAAAACTTTTTTGCCGCCTCTAATACAGAGCGAACTGCTGCCCCTAGTAGTAGTGCAGTAGTTCATGATAACTGGTGAATACGTCAATTTAGACCAATCTAAAATTGAGCTCAGTTGTAGCCTGGAGAGATCAAATGAGGCTGGCTGTCATTCTTGGTGAGAGGTCAGACTGCCTCACCATATTTCTGTGTAAGAGGTTCGTCTCAGAGTGCGAGTTTCTGCAAATGGCCTTGTACAGCCTTTGGTGGTTTGAGATTCATTTGGAGTTAAGACAAGTTGATGGCTTGTGTGTGTGTGTGTGTCTGGGTCTGTGTGTGTGTTTTAACATTTGTTATCACCACCATCATCTTCACCAGAAGCTGTTATTCTCGATGCAGTATGTCACGCCATCAGCAAAGTAGACATTTGGAAGCTGTGGTTGTAATGCTAATGAGCTTGGAGAGATGTTCTTTCAGGATCCATTTGGAAATCTTTGAGCTCAGCTGTGCTTTGCCCCATGTTATTTATCTATGTGCATTTTAACCAGCCTTACATTCCAAATTCTTTTTAAGAATCCTCTCACAAAAAAAAGAAGAAAATCCTCCGTTTTGCTGACACTTGCCGGCCCCAACAGCGCTTTTAGCCCTGTTACCTTGGCTAAACACCCAGGGGCTCAGTATCCTCGTGAAGGGGCCTGCGGCTTGGCTCCAGATGGCCGTGTGGATAGACAAAGCAGTTTTACTGCCTCGTCTCTGCTACATTACTCAAACGTTATCACCCCTGCCTACAAAAATCCATCTGTGCTCACACGCTAACTTGAAGATCCATCATCTTGACGCTTGTATTGAAACAATGACAATAATGACAGAACGAGATTGATCTCAGAACAACACGAAGCATATTTAAACTGGCAACGTTTGTCCTTTGGATCAATTTTTGTAAATGAAGTTGTTTTTTGAAGAGCATTTAAGTTTTGCTCTTTACATATTCATACACGGAGTCTTTATATCTGGCTCCCATTATTTCGCAAGGTTTTAATGAGGCCACAGAAGAGTTTATTCTACTTAATTTTCTGTTTTGGGGGGTTTCAATGGAAATCAACGAAGGATTTAGGTTCCTCATTCACTTTGTCTCTCTTTCTCACTCTGACACACAACGATACACACACACACACACACACACATACACACACACTCACAGCTCTTGCTGACTAATTGAGTACAGATTCTGAGAAGTTTTGTCCTACAGCTTTTGCTCCTTGTGCGTTTCTCTGAATGTGTCTGTACTTGTGCACATACACACACTTGTATGTGCACATACATACAAGCCTAATTTTCGCTAATCAATCATCCACCTTCACTGATCTATACTTCCTGCATATCCTGTGTGTGTCCCTGGTTGTCTGCAATGCTGCAGCCTCCTGGTTCGGACTCCCACTGCATACACACTGTTTCCAAGCAATGGCGTCTTCCTCCTGCTTGTTATGAATGGCTTTGTCCAACTTACACAATCTGGACTCATCTTTGTAGTTTTACTCCTGTATTATTTACAATTTCTGTCCATAGTTTTTCACTGTTTTCTCAAATAACATTTTTCCTTTTCTTGGTACTCTCTTTCCATCCCTTTCTTCTATACGTTTGGGTCATAAATATTATAGGTGTTGTAGGTCAAAGAATTTGTTGTGAAGAATTTGATTTATTTGTGCATTTATATGTGCTGAGCGCTTGAGAAGGCACTCGGTCTTGCATGGTTTGCCCTGTGGTGTGTGTGAGATGAGGCCAGTGACCAATGATTCTCTGACAAACGAGGTGTGTATGTGCCTTCACCAACCCATACATTACTGTCTGACCCTATCTGACCAACCAGACACCAGCTCTCTGGGGGAATTCAGAGAGCAGCCATACTGATGCTCTGATCGTTATGTATCATTAACATTGCAAATCGCTCAGATTTTTTGCAGTTATTCTACTGTGTAGTTTACTGCTTGCTTTACAGATAAGCTGGACACTTTCATGGCTGCCATCTGAGAGTTAGCTGAATTAAAGTATTGCACTAATGGTAACAAGCAGCTCCATTGGAGCACTTTTACTTAAACTACCTTGTTTAAAAGCAACTTGAGAGTAATACATAGCTTTCCAAAGTGAGTTCCCACGACAGATCTTACCCTTCACTGCGCTGTTGGACCCATTGATGCAAGGTTACTGTGTTGCTGGTCACAAGCCTGTGTCTCATTGCTCCTGTGATAACATTTTGGTGTTTGAATTAGCCTCTGCTCACAAGTAGTGTTGTGGTATGCTAGCTTTTCTAAATGTCTCTTTGTCTTGATTTTGCAGGTTCATTCAGGAGATAGAGATGAACATGGGGCCAGGTCAGGCCAAGCAGTGCCAGCTCCGAGCCTTCCTCACTTACTACATCAATGACCTCTTCCTCAACCAGGTAAGTGACATGATCAATTGCCTTGTATGCCATCTGACAGAGCACGTCGGCACTTAAAGCAATGCTTAAGTTGAACAGCAGAAATGACATTTTTCATATTAAACACTCGTAACACTAAATAACAGACTGGTACTCACTGTATGTTAAAAACATATTTGTACAGTCTGTTCTTGTTGCTTAATAGCTGGCACCTTTCGTTCTATATAAGACATAAAAAGAAATTGTGGGGCTCTTTAATGTCAGTTGGCCTTCTCAAATTTGACAAAACAAGATAACACAATGTTTTAGAGCTGGGGGCCAATGTACTACTTAATCCGTACAATACTCAAACCCAACTACACTTTAATTCCCAAGCCGGTGGTTTGCTTCCTGTGTGCTGGTTCACAGAAACAAAAAAAGAGATGCCTGCATAACATAAAACACCTCTGCATCTTTTAATACATTGTGGGTTTGGTTTTAAAGCTGCTTTAGTAAAATAAATGTAAATGCTACATAATGCCAACTCAGACTTAGGCTTTAAGGGTTCGTCAAGAAATTTCAATCCTTAAGTGGCTACCCAGAAGGCCATATTGAGGCGGGCATTGTTTTTCCATGAAATAATAAAAACTGTTTTAAAGTACAGTGACATTTGTTTACACTGATGGGGACGTCATCTTCACCTTCTGGAAATGTCATATCAAAACTAAAATACATAGGGTTGAAAGAAAAAAAAAAAAAAAAAAAAAAAAAGATTTTTGTTTTAAACACAAACGTGAGGTTCTTCATTACTCTAGCCTTATTGTAAGGCATTGGTGGCCTAAGGGTTAGAGAAGAGCGCGTGTGACTGGGAGGTCATCAGTGGGGTTCTCACTTTCCCTGATTGAATAGAGGTTGAATTTAAAAAAAATCCACTTAAAATGTACCATATAATGAAAACCTTTGTCACTGAACAATTAGGTGCGAACAGAGATCAACAAGGAAATTGAGGCAGTGAGCAAGGCAGCTGACCCCTTGAAGATCCTCGCCAGCGCTGATACCATGAAGGTGCTGGGCGTCCAGAGACCCCTGCTGCAGGTGAGGAACATCCAGCATATATAAACTTACCAAATAAATACTTACATAGGGGAAATTAATTACAATGAACATCTGTACAACATACAGGAAGGCAGTCCAAATCGGCACCACAAATGTACTTTTTACCCCAGTTTAATCAAGAGATCACTCAATAAAAACTGGACTCTAGACGCTTCACATATTTCTTTTGGATTGTACATTGATTGTACAAATATAATTGACAGTTCAAAACTGTAAACAATCTTTGACTTTTGGTGACACAAGTTCTGCACTTGAGTGTGCAAGTGTGTAGCATACCCACATGTGAGCAGTTAAGGAGGCTTAAAAAAACACACAATGCCTGTTTCATCTACACCATTTCCCCTGTGTCCCTCTGTTCAATGGAGGAGGGCTCTCTTGAGTACACTTACCTTGCAGGTTTCTGTGATTTCAATTGGTTCAGGGGCAGGCGGACTCAACACACTTTCGCCCTCTCTGTTTTTGCTCTATGACCATTATGCCCAGCCTGTCACCAATCTCACAGAATCATAATTGTGGCTAAAATAGTGCTTGATCTTTTGAGTTTGTAGCTGAAGCTAACTCGTGGTTATATAACTTCCCATACACACATTGTATCAAACATTTTCTGTGTCCCAGGTCCATTTTCTACAAAAAGCAAGTATGTGATTATGATAGCTGACCTACCCTGAGAAACATAGCATTTTTGACACACACACACACACGCACGCACACACACACACACACACACACACACACACACACACACACACACACACACACACTGTGCTTGTGCTTATTTTAGAGAGATGTCTTTCTACACGCTTCAATAATATTTCTGTCTGTGTATGTGTCTATGTGAGAATCATTATTTCCCTTAAACATGGTCAGTTGACATACAATTGCATACAAAACATATTTACCCCCTTCTACTGGTACATTACAGAGCAACCGTTAAACTTAGCTATAGATTCCACCAACTTTGTATAAAGTGAACCCAAAAATGAACTGAATTGAATCCCTGAATCGACTGCACCACATATTACCACAGGCTGATCTTGCTTATTTTGGCAGCCTTTCTTATTCAACTCAGGCTCATGGCAGGTTGAAGATTACAGCCGTGCCAAAGTCAAGATCCAGACAGTTGGCATGATTTTCTATATGTCAGCTGTCAAATATTCCAAATTTCTAGAGGAGTATGGCTCCCTTTGTCTATAATATTGTAAAATTGTGCGTTTCGCATGCACACTTATTTTTTCACAGGTATTTGTCCATGCGGATGTCAAGAAAGATTGTTACCCAAAGATGTTGTTTGTCTATGCTGTGGCTGTTGGTGTAGCCAGCGGACGTGTGTGTGTGTGTGTGTGTGTGTGTGTGTGTGTGTGTGTGTGTGTGTGTGTGTGTGTGTGTTTTCTGTCAGAGCCTTTCTGTCTGTGCGCCTGGTTGTCTCACAGGGAGGGAACAGCGGTGGCAGATCATTACAGAGAGAGAGAGACTGTGGGCGTTTGGAGTTCAGCAGGGTTTGTTTACGGCCCGGGCCCCTCCTTAACGAGCAGTGCGGCATCTTGCTAATTATGCTGCTGTGGCTAATGAGCCTTACTGCTGATATTGGGGAGTGCAATAAAACACTCCTTTTGTTTGGGCTTTTTGCCTTTTTTAATTGGGCTAAATAAAAGAGCCTTGCGTTCTTCTATTTCTTCTTCTGCCATTCACATTCTAGTGTAAGGATGGCATTTCTGTGTGTTTTCGGTACTTATTTATGTGTGTATTTGTGTCTATGCGAATCTGTTTTGCTATTTGTGTGTGGTTGTGTTTTGGGTCTCCAATTTGAGAGCCTTCCCACTGTTTTCTTTGATTGTGCTCTTCCTCAGTGTGTAGTTTTTATTCATTTAGTTGCCATGAGAGCTTTTGATAATGGTGGTCGACACATTTATAACCTAAAAGTATTAACTAAAGTTTGAATTGGAATTTATTGGATAGGATAGCATTACAGGATAGCATTACAGGATAGCATTGCATAACAACAGAAACTTACAGAACTTATAGAAACTACAACTACATACTTACAAACGCTCTTCTCACACTCTCTCACCCACACACCCATCAAAAAAGAAATAAGATATAATAATAACCCGGATAATCAATCAATTCCATCAAAATAAACAGCCATTAAAGCAGTTTGTCTTCAGCACAAATAAACTTTAAACATAAAAAAAAAAAAATTAAGATTAAGATGAGAAAATGAAGATGTCCTGAAGCAGCGGTAAGTGGTGGAGATTATTCCAATCTGAAGGAGCTTCATATTTGAATGATCTTCACCCAACTTCTTTGACAATTCAGGGAACAAAGTTATATTGCATATGTCAGAGTGGGTATGGGATTCTACATAGAACCAAAAACTGTTAAGTAGGAAGGACATAGGAAATTATTACATTTAAAGATTAATTTAACCCAGTGACAGCGCCTCCTATATTTAGGCTGTAGCCAGTTAAGTGATTCATACATTAAACAATGATGAGTTCTGTATGGACACCTCAAAATACAAATCTACATACAGAATTAAGGTATACCAAAAGCAGGCTTTTAAACAGGGTTTTTAGCACAACATAATTTATGTTGTGAGATTCTAACTGGCCAGGTGGTGAATCTACCGACTCTGTGACTGCAATGGATAATTAAATTATAGTGACAGTACTATATAATGGTTGCTAGAGTTTCTAATAATGGAGCAGATGTGGTTGTGGCTGGCTGTGTGTCTTTATGTTCACAATCAATGCAGAGTTTTGAGTTCAATCATGTTCGTGTGCACATTTACTGTATGTGCTCCCTTAAAGTGCCATGATACTTTCTGTTCCAGGTGTTATCAGACGGAGACACATACCTCTGGCATTGCAGCCACCGTGGTTGACGATCGGGAGAGAGCTCAATATTGCTACACCACATTAAACACGGTCTCTCATACACCTTGGCTGGAGCTATATACGGAAAACCATAGGGGAACACATTTGTTAGGCACATCTGCTCTCTGTAACCACTGAAGCACACACTACTGATGTGTGCAATAGTTCGACAAATGGAAGGAAGACTTTAGCATTCAGCATGTGTGGTCTGTATGTTCTGGAATAGAGCTGAGGAGTTTAAAGCCAAGCAGAAATGTAATGGCGCACATGTATGTATGCAAGTGCACATAGATAGAAAGACTCATGAATACACAGCTTTTATATGTATGCATAGCTACATATAGTATATATTGTTTTCTGTACCTCCTCTGTATGATATGTGATAGTTTAAACCCTGGTCTATATTTGCTGCCCTCTTGCACCAGGAAGAGAATATTTATAACTGCATTTCCATAGCATTAACTTTAGAAGTGGACCCATATTATTATATACATTTATGCTATATGAATTCTTTGACCCTTTGTAAGTGATATCTCACCAGTAGAAATGTGACTTTGTGGAAATACCGTACAGGGGTCAAGGTGAATATCAATGCTTAAACAGCCCATAATAAGCAATACCCATACAGTCTGGAATTAGGTTAATAAATAATATCGATATGGGCAATTATTTGCCTATCACTATGCCACAGCGGTGTTGAATCTGGCATTTTGATATAATTATATGATTATGAGACACTGGCTATATATTGTCCACTAGAAGCATGAGATAAGGGCTGACATGGAAAGTATATGGTTCATTGGGAAAAATGTGTCTGTGTGATAGCATAGCTAGGGCTGACATGTCTTTGGAGGAGCAGTGGTGTTTAGGAAAGTAGAAAGGCAACCAAACCAGGAATTTCTTTTTCCTTTTTGTTTTCTACCATTAATCCAGCAGTATACAGTAGTAGCACACCAGTGTATACGCTGGCAGCTCTAGCAGTGCAATGCTATCTGTCCAGCTTTGGTGTTGCCACTGATTGATTCATTTAATTAGAGTTAGATCGGAGGGAAAACGGCAGAGGGGGAGCGAGAGTGAGAACGAGAATAGAATAGAAGACGAAAGTAGGATAGGGAGAGTATGGTCACTCTGCTGGATAGCTCTGGAGATTGGCTCCATTAATCTTGGTGGAACCCCCTGATGTCCCCTTTACACGCTCACTTTGTTACACACTAACATACAAGCATACACCCAATGTGCACATGCAGCTTCACACAAATACAATAAGACAACTCACCAAAACTACTAATAGGCAACCTATTTTCTCTCTCCAGACGATTGTTGTATCAAGCTAACTGCAAGACCACATCAGAGCCATAATTACATTACACACGCATTAGTCCTCGCTTTCCAATCTCATTCAGCTTTGTCCCCCCAGTTTCTCCAAACAATACCTGCTAACTAGACTACTTTTGTAAGAGTGTCCCTGCATTCATTATTTCATTCGTGCATGTATTTGCATGTTTTGTGGTGATTGTTGGCAGACTGTTCTGGAGCCTCATAAAGACTGATATCATTCACACTCCGTCAGCTGACTGTATTGCAGATAAGTTCAGCTGCCAATGGCCTGCTAATGATGTTGACCTTTTAAATTTCATATTCATATGTAGCTTTGTGAGAGAGGAGGGTGGAAACAGGCATACACACATACATGTGTTAGTCGTGCATGCACACACACTCGCGCATCTACTTCCAGTAACTGTAATGACACTGACCTTTTTATTTGCGATGATGTGTGTAGGCAATGTTTATTTGCGGGGGGCTGATCGCTTCCTGTTGATTGGCTCCCTGCTGCCCCCACAAACACCCCACCATCGCACACACACACATGTATAGACAAACACACACACACACACACACACACACACACACATACACATACAGTGAAGAATGGGGGGGTGTTCTCTTTATTGGGGAGACGCTCAGCACCCTGCTCTCTTCAACAGACACTGCAATCACAACACAATACAGCTGTTGGCTGCATCAGCCGTGCCCTGTGATTGGGACTAAAATGAGAGTAGAAGAAGGGAGGAAAGAGGGTATTAGGGTGTTTTGTATACACATATACACACACATTCACCACAGACACACAGCACAAACATTATCACGAACAAAAGTTATTCCCACGTTTTTTGCACAAATCTGCAAAACACCCATTGTAATTCTTCGAAAATAGGCCTGTTAACGTTAAATAAATAAAAAAACAAACAAACACAACAACCGTTAAGAATTATCAAGCAATGAGGCACCTCAATAAAAAATAACACTTTTACTCGCAGCAATTTCGTCTGTACTTGAAATGAGCCCGTACAATCCCCGTTTCCTTAACTACCAAGAGAGACAAAGTTGTAATCACTAAAGAAATATGGTGGTTTCCAGGTGATTTTGATTATATGTTCTCCTGTTGGCTTTACTCAAGCCTCAATGATGTTTAGTATCTCAAACTGGTCAGATCCACTCTCCTGTTCTTCAAGAAGAAGGTCAACAAGAGTTTGTTGTGGGATGAAAGGAGAATTCTTAAGATTTTTCGTTGCTGTATATTGTTATTTTGTTTGATTAATTAGGGCCCAAGTACTGAAGTGCAAGAGCACCAACGGAATGCCCTTAACTTGGACATAATTACGCTGATCTTCACCGGATTTGATATTGATATTGGGCTAATCATTGCGTACAAATTTCCCATTTACCTTCATTAGCTCCGCCATTTTAGCTCTATCATTTAGTGACACAGCAGTGCATACATAAATTACTCTTTTTTTTTTTTTTTTTACTCTCAGTAAATAGCACAGAGTGAAAGTCAAAGTTTACAACAATTTAACTTTTTGCTGCAAATGCCATTGACTTTAGGCAAGGCAAGGCAGCTTTATTTGTATAGCACATTTCAGCAACAGGGCAATTCAAAGTGCTTTACACAAAATCAGTTAAGCAAATAAAACACAGGTACAAACAGTTAAAAATCATAAGCATTAGAAACCGATAAAACACATGAATAGACAGTTTAAAACAAAATAGAAACATTAAGACACATAAAATACAAGAATAAAAGTTACAGTGCAGCATAAGAAATTTAAAGAAATGAGCAGTCATTTAAAGAAAGGCAACATCAAAAAGAAAGGTCTTCAACCTTGATTTAAAAGAACCGAGAGTAGCAGCGGACCGGCAGCTTTCTGGGAGTTTGTTCCAGATATGAGGAGCATAGAAACTGAAAGCTGCTTCACCCTGTTTAGTTCTGACTCCTAAATGGTCAGAACCTAAATAGTTCGGACTTTAAATGGTAGTCAGTGTTGTAGGTACTAAAGGTCGGAGGCTACTGAAGTACCTTTGCCATATTATGTCCCATCACATGAGAAATGTTGATTCATTTAATTAGAAATCAATTAGATTAAACTCTTCAGTACATGTACATCATCTTGTGCTAGCGTCTCTGTCTGACTGTTTATTCTTAGTCAATTAACTGGAAAATTATAATTTGAGGAATTAATTAACTTTGTGTTATTTAGCAGAAGATTGGTCCAGTTTCAAATGTTTTTAGATTCATCTATTCATCTGTAGGAAGATTACAGGAGCAAATCTTTAAATAATACGTACATAACCATATGTCACACACTACAATATGGAATGGTCTTTTTTGACAAGCTATTTGCTCTGATACAATATTGTAGAAGAAGTCACTTTTTTTCTATTAAATTGACTTAAATCCTGATAATTTCCAAGACTGTTGTCATCTCAAAGCCTTTTTTTTCTCTTCTGCCTCAAGGTGTAACAATCCCCTCACCACCCACATTCATCTGGTTATCTCACACCGAACACATACACTCCTCAGGCTCGCGCCCAGCTGCCCTGGGCCTCCAAACTGCCTCCGCCATGGTTATGTTCCATGTTTCATAGTTTTTCTTTTATGCTGTTTATATATTTATATAAATATGTGCATGCGTGCGTGCGTGTGTGTGTGATTGTCTTGTGTGCAGTGAAAGAGGAAGCATTTAAACAAGTGTAGAAAACAGCCTCACCAACTGCAGCCTAAGGTAGTACAGGTTCACACCATGCAGCGCTACCCCTGACAGAGACTCTGCGTGTAACAAGACATCATCTTTGCCTTCGGATTGAGTGAGTCAGTGAGAGAGAGAGAAGTTGAAATGTCAGCTCTACCACAAACATGCCCTTTGGTTTGGAAGAATGTAGGAAGGAAGGTTTTGGCTGCGGGCACCTGATAAAAGTTGCAGCTTGAATTTTAAGAAGCAAGTTAATGCCCTGAATTTGCAAATAACAAGCTTTGTGTTGCTTTGAGCACAGGCCTGGTGTGTTTCTGTCTGTGCACATGTGTCTGTGTACGGTATCATGAGGTCTGCACTAACACAGTGGCTCTTTATGAGCTTTAATGGGACACAGAGAGGAACATCACACAATGTATTAAACAGCATTATAAATTCTCTCTCACTTTATACAGACTTTTATTCACTCACACAAACTAGTGATGGCCTAACTCAGTTTGTGTGATAAATAAATATAGGGAATGGCAAAGACATTTCTCTAACATCCATCAGAAGCACAGAGGACCATGGAGTGATAAATAATATTGAGTTTTAGGTTCCTGTATTGAATTGAACTATTGGATGATTCTTAGGATTGGCACATGGAGAAGCGTCATATTCCACCCTGCATTTGTGTTTTTGTGTGGGTGTGAACAGGGTGTGTGTAATATGGAAGCCCATCTGTAATCAGCCAAGTGTGATATTGCTCCTCATATCTCAATTAGAACACTTTACAAACACTGCGTTAAGCTTTGAGTGAGAAGGGATAATAGGAGATATAAAAGAAAAGATCTGTAACAATAATACTCAGTTTTTGTCTCTTTACTTCATAGTAATTTGTTTCAATGCCATACTGAAAACATTGAAGCCATATCAAGGTGTACATCATTATTTCTTGCCCAAAATGGATCATTTTGTGATAGCCAGCTACAGTGACATCTAGGAATCAATTTGCATACCTCAGATTTGACCCCAAAACTGATTAAAATTATGGGTTTGCTATATAAATACTTTGCAAGTTATAATTTATTTCAGCCAGTCCATCAGAGGGATGATTACTTGTTCTTGACAAGAGGTGACAGCTCTTTATTGGTGGTTTCCAGGGAAGAACTGATGTCAGTGTGTTAGAATGCAAATTTTTGTACTAATGAACAATAGATGTTGAGCAGTGTTGTCATGTAATCATTAATTTAAATGTCCAGAAGAACGTAGTCCAAATCTCGAAAGCAGTAAAATCCGTCAATTAAAAGTGAAATAAGAAAGTTTAGCGGCTTCAGTTATATTTTAGACAACAGTCGCTAGCTTTTTGTTTTGGTGACGTTATACACATTTCAGTGGGGAAAAAAGCACACTGCCTACACATACAAAGGAACATGTGATGTGGTTGAACAATCACAAGCATGGGGGTCGTCCGGTGTGTGTCGGGGGAGTCTTGGGAGTGTTTCTTGTCTTTGACATTGATGAATGATCTGTCAAGACAATGTCCCACTCATGCCCAGCTCTCCCTTTACCCAGGAGAGGTGTGTGTGTGTGTGTGTGTGTGTGTGTGTGTGTGTGTGTGTGTGTTGGAGAGAAAGGGGAGAGACATAGGTTATCTTTGCATGTGTTCTTGTTTGTGTGGGTGTGTGCAGTTGTGTATACGCACTGCTGAGTATATATTATTTTGGCAATCCTTGGTCAGACATGTGAATGGCATGGCATGGTATAGGCATTACACGAGTCAGTGGTTTGAGGTCAGGGTGTGAATGAAATGGCAAAGAGCATGGGGTTAAACACTCTGACTCCCCCCAACAACCTTGAGAGGCACGCCTCTATTTTAATAGGGGAAAACCCAATGATCTGTTTCCGGTATAAACCTGAAGCCACCATCACAGAAACACCATAAAACAAACTGACATCCACACACAACATGCTCTTAGTTAGTGCAAGTGCACTTGAGTAAATAAAATGCACTTTCTCTTTGTACCTTTCTTTATATCTCAGTACAAGACTTCACATTTGGCCAGCAGACTACAGCAACACAAGTGTTTAAAAATTACATCCCTGCACTCATACTTAATAAATGCCCTTCCTTGCATTTTGCTTTTTACTCATTCCATCAAAGGAACTAACTACTTTTAGCACCAGTTCAGTGTGGTTTCCCGTAGTGATGACCCTGCATTAACAGCTTTTTCCGCTGAGACGCCACTCTGAGTGCTAGGACTGTCTTGTTGCTGTCATTAGACCACTATGGCCATGGCCTTCATTTCACTGTAAACAACAGCAGTTTACTCCAACAAATTTTAAGATCCATTTGCAAGGTGCACGTCTAATATTCTCTGATGAACATGCTTTTATGTTGAAACATTGTTAAAGAGTGGAATCAAAGTGCAACCAAGCTCATTTTTAGGGCGAATGCAATAATTTGAAGTAGAATTTCAATGGTTGTATTTACAGGGTAGTGCAGTGTGTTGGCCTTTTAGCTTGAAACATGAAATAGATAGGGAGAGAGTAAGCTAGACAGAGAATACTCCACATTGGATGTTGTCTCCTATGTAACGGTCAAGTAAGATAGAGGAGATGTAGCGGCACAGGCTTTCTCTACCACTCTCCCTTACTCTCTCTCTCAGCCCTCCCTTTCTCAATCTGTCCCTTGATTACTTTTTAATGATTTCTGCAGCCTAAGACAAATGGCTGTGTTAAATGAGCAGAATTAGACAAGGGACCTGAGCGCAAGAGCATTTGTTAGAGCAGGAGTAATGGATCGGGCATGCATTGTTTACTCTTCTCTTCTTCTGCTACAGCATGGAGCTCAATGTTGTCAAAGTCAAGGCAGCAAGAATGGATGGCCAATGTTACAATATTGACAACACATGCGCTTTTTGACAAAAGCCTATTATTAGTAGTAGTAGTAGTAGTAGTATTGGTATTATTATCATCTCCAAATTTCCAAATCTTGCTTTACTTTTTCTTTTCTTACGGATTTTGCGGCGATTCATTTAGGGGATTGCTCCGGTGCCACCGGAAGATCCGACGGAAATTACCTTTATTTTATATGCGGACGTTTTCCTGAGCCACCCACTGAATCCCTTTCAGCCTTAGCGATGCTGACCTTACCTGACCTCTCTGGAGTAGGCAAGTGAAACAATAGAATTTTCATTTAGGGATTAAAAAAAAACAAAAGTAGCATGTTATTATCACTGTTTTATTACCCTTTTTTTTAACCATAGTATTTAATTGGTTTACTGTATGACCAGCCTACACTAAGATGTGGTGGTAGCTGCTGCCAGAGCTACATTAGCTGCTAGCCCTCCTGCAGGGCCTGTGTATTTCTTCCTGACAGGGAGTCAGGCATAGACAGTAAAGGGTGCTCCCTTGGCAGAGGCAAGGTCTTGGTTAGCACTCCATGGGCAGGGGCACTGCTATGGATCATTACTTCCTTCAGTGGAGTTTTTGTGTGTGTGTGTGTGTGTGTGTGTGTGTGTGTGTGTGTGTGTGTGTGTGTGTGCTTGTGACAGAATGAGCGAGGGGGGGGAAACTGAAACACACTAAGAACTATTAATATTAATATAATTCTATCACATCAGGGGCTACATATTTTTGGATGATCAATTACAGTCACCACTGTCCCCTACAGTATTTTCAGACACTTTGGCTACTACTACTACTGGCCTTCAATATTATGGAATTCATAAAAAAAGAATTGTCGTTTTTTTCTGCTTGGTTCTGGCTGGCAGCGCTAAAGTACTAGCCTCTAGTTGCCAATAGCTTTTACTCCTGCAGTTGTTTGCACCGACTGCAGATCATTTCCATTTTATTTGCCTTTGACAAAGCCATTCATTCTTCAATTTTACATCTAAACAATGGAACTCTATATTAAGTTTACATAGGAAGAATGGTGAGATGAATATTAAGAAGATTTGAATGATGAATAGAAATCACGTTGTTTATCCACTGTCTGTGTATCTTTGTGCAGGATTTCTCTGCTTCACCCATGGTACTGCTTTTCGTAAGGCATAGCTTGTTTCAGAGTGAGTGACAAGGCTATCGCTATACTATAATAGAAAGTTATCACAATTAATGGAGATGTACTGTAGGATAGATTGGTTAAGTGCTAGGAGCAGGCACACTGGAACCTACTGAGTTGTAATCTTATTTAAGAGCTCTTAAATTGCTCGAAGGTGTATGTTTTGAAAAGTTTGCTGTGTGTGTGTGTTGGGGGGGATATGAAGCTGCTGTGTGTGTGTGTGTGTGTGTGTGGGGGGGGGGGGGGGGGGGGGGGGGGGGATATGAAGCGTCTGTGCTGTTCCTGGGCCAGCTATTAGTCACGCAGGAGTGGCTAATCTGTAATGGCTGCTGTCACAGCCCTGCCGGTGCTCTTGGTGATGGGTGCACTGTGACAAATGCGCACACACTTTTAGCCTGAGAACACACACAACACTGAAGTTTAAGACACACACAAATATGTGCACTCACACTGATTCACTTACACACAAAGAATCATCCATTCAAGCAATGCAGTGTTACAACTTCTGACAAGCTCTCCAGCACCAGTCATCAGTACAGCCACAGGTGACAGATAGACAAGTGAAGTTGGAGCTATCCTTTTATATGGCACTGCAGTAGACTGGATCGGACTGAGATTTTGCATACATTCCTCTGTCTCTTACTTTGTCTGTTTTTCTCCTTGAAAATTCTACGTTTTCATATCTAAATAAAAACCAACCAAATGCTCATTGCCCTCCTCTGGTTTCTGCCTCTAGAGCACAGTGGTAGTGGAGAAGTCCATCCAGGATCTAATGAGCCTAATGCAAGACCTGAGTGCCTACTCCAACCAGTTCCTTGAGATGGTCTGCGACAAGCTCAAAGAGTACAAGGAAATCTGCAACACAGCCTACAGGTAAACAAATGAAAGAGGCTCAGCTGCAACATAAACTGAAATCTGTTTTACTGGACAATGACAGCCACTGCAAAACTTTCTTTGTAGTATTTGAATTATGTACAGTTGTCTGCAACAAATTCACTTTGGAGCATTCTTTGATTGCATTTAAAAACGTTAGTTGTGGTTTCAGTGTCTTTTTGGATTTATTGATAAACTGTTGCAGGAAAAAAAATCTGTGTTGTTTTTGTTTGGTTGCAGTCTTGATAACAGCAAAGCTTTTATGGAAAGTAATGGGGAAATGTTAGTGTACATTTTTAGGAAGGGCACACAGCATTGAATGTTTAGTACTTTTTAGAACACCTGGTAAAGGGGAGGGGAGAGAGAGAATATGTAGGGATGTGGGAGGGAGTGATCAACTGGAAACAGGAAGAAAGAAGCAGGAAAAGGACTGACAGACTGCTGGGAGCCCATATGGACTCTTTCATAGGTCAACCTCAGAGAGTGTGTGCGTGTGTGTGTGTGTGTGAGGGACCCCAGAGTGCATGTTTCTCTTGTACAAGGTGTTAGTATGATATTTATTGCAGAACCAAGCAGTTTCTCCAACACAAACATATTATGCACACAAAGCAAACACATGTTGGCAGGCTGCCCCAATTTCTGTCGATTACTGTTGTAATACTACTGTACATGTTAGTACAGAAGCTCATGTTCAACTACCTGACTATTAACGATGCTGTTCTGTCTGGATGACTGTTATCATTTTGCATTTAACTCATTTTTAGCTAGTCTAGATACATGGCTCTGGAGCGGCCTTTTATTATCCCAACCTTTTATTGAAATGCCCTGAAACGTATACCAATTCCCTGACACTTTATCTAGCGCCACCAGCAGGTAAGAATTACTATTTTCTCATCACCCCTGTTAATGACCGGATTCCTATAAAACTGTACAAGCTGTTATACAGTGTATTAATAGTGATGATAGCATGTAGAATTTTAGTAATGCTACGTTTCAGCCAGTAAAACTAGTTTCCTCTACTTATTTCTGTCATTATTTTTGTCTACTTGTACAACACACAAGTTGGATATATGTGTGTGTTATGTTTTATAATTGTTTCTGCCTTAGTTTGTCTACATTTCATGATGTCTGTGTGTCCTCAGGGGCGTAGTCCAGTGTGAGGAGAAGCTCACCATCAGTGCCTCCTGGTCTAAAGACGAGGACATCAGTCGTCTGCTCCAGTCCCTCCCTAACTGGGCAAATATGGCCCAACCCAGACAGACGCGACAGAAGAGAGAGGATGAAGAGGACTTTACTCGGTACAAACACATACACACACAGAGAACATTATGTACTAGTTCATATGTGCATATGTCTGACTGTGTGCACATTCACAATTTTGTTACAACTACACACACACTGGTGCACGCTTTACGCATACAAACAAGGAAGAGTAGACATACACCACTACACTTGCGCAATAATCCCTCCCTCCCGTCTTCGCTCCTTTATTCACATATTATTGAACCTTCTGTTGTTGACTAAGATGCAACCATAAAAAAGTCATGATTGCTCTTTTAAACACCCTTTATCTGAAGGAAGTAAGGAAACGAGGGAGAAGCAAAATAGGAAAATATAAGGAGAGCAGACGGAGGTGGAGGGGAGGCAGTCTTATCGAAATTGGCTTTGAATGTGCGCTCTCTTCAGGGAACAGTGGAGCTCATTGGAGCGGAATAGTAAAGTAAATAAATAAATCGGTTGCGTGTGGCCAAAGAAAGTCAATCTGTTGTATGTGCCTTTCCTCTCTCACAAACCCCTACACACACACACACACACACACACACACACACAAGCACATAAATACACAGTACAAGAGCTCAGAGATACCAAGAGACCATAAGGCTGTTTGATTTGAGAGCCAAAGATGTTTTCATCACTATGAAAGGGGCATTAGCTTCTGCACAACTGGCAACCCTGTGGGTTCATAAAACCTCAATAATAAGCAACACATGCATATATGATAAAGTATATGTAGTTTTGTGTCTTGTGTTTTTGTTTTAACCAATTTGTTGTTCAAAGATGGTTGATATTGTGGGCATCCTGCTGACTCTGGAGTCCACATGCCATGTATTTGCAGCACTGTCGTGTTGAGATTTAGTTCTCCATCTTCCCCGCTCTCTCTCCCTCTTTCTTGCAGTCACCAAAGTCAATTATCCTTCCAAAACCACAAGTGCCTGTAAATATAGTTTCAAAGGGAGTTTTGATCTGAGTCTCTGTTTTTCCACCCTTTTAAATCTCTGCCATCTGTTTGTCTTCCACTTCTAACTGGTCTCCATCACCTGTTGTTTTCTCTCCTACTGACGTTTTAGCTACTTAGCAACTACTTCCTTTTAAAGTGACTAGTTCTACAAAATTGTCTTAACACTGTGTCCAACTTTGTTGTGTTCTTCCTGACATGCCCCTCTTTCTCTGTCTTGTTTTTATTTATCTAGTTTGGGCATTTGTGCATCATTTTAAATGTCACAGCCCTAGTCAGTCCCATAATACTGTGCATTTGAGCATTGTATTATTATATTTTAACCCTTTTCTAACACACCCAAACTGAATGAACACACTTTATAAATAGAAAACACATACACTTGGACATCCATTCTGTTCAGCCATCCATTATGTTTTATTTCATGAAAATTGGCTTCTATTATAGCATTTATGTGTGCCACTCACTGTGCCTGCAGAGCCGCCATTATGAGTCCAACCAGCAAAGCAATAACTGGTAATGTTCTGCAAATAACTTACTGTAGACTGATTACAGGGTTTTTCATAGTCATGCCTCATACACATCTGAAATATATTTTCCCTAGTACTTTTTGATTGCAGTTATTTTTTATAAATAGCATTTGCTGTTTAAGTGATGGTCAAATGATGTTTTTCATTGCCAACAATATATTGTGTCTATCCTTCTATCCACACAAACTCTTAAACCCTTAATTCTCCGCATCTTTCAGTGCGGCTTTTGCTAAGGAGTCGGAGGTGCTGACTGGGAACCTAGGAGACAAGTTAATCCCCCAGAATGAGATCTTGCGGGACGTCAGTGACCTGAAGGCTTTGGCCAACCTTCATGAGAGCATGGAGTGGCTTGCTGGTCGCCTTAAGACCTTCTTCACTAACCTGCCTCATACCTCCAGTAAGTAAGGGAAGCATTATTTGGAATCTGGAAGTAAACACTTTTAGTTCTTTATTTGTGTCATCAGTAGAGTTGTTCCTATCTAATTTTAAGTTGTTATGGGTTTTGAATGGCTGTCAAACTAGAAAATAAAAAAATAGTATATATATATATATATATATATATATATATATATATATACTATTTTTTATATATATATTATTTTAAAACACACTGGTATTGCAAAGGAATCTCCTATCATTGGTGCGATTAAGTTGAGGCCCACGTCAGTTTACTTCATTGCAAACTCATGTCTATTGGCAAGGTTGTACTAAAGAGGACAAAGTTTTATCCCTCCTTGTCGGAGAGTAAAAGCTGTTCTAGATGAACACACTCAAAGAAGGGGTCAAAAGCCAGCTATCATAGAGAAGGGCGAGACACAATAATCATCTAAATATGAGGAAACCGTGCACACTTTCAGACAATCTCTCCTGAAAGGTATTCATAGTTTGGCACTCAGTTTTCTCACACACAAACACAAAAAAGTGACCTAAATAGCTGTGTAACAGATGAAAAAGAGACCCTGAGAGAGAAGTTCAAACCCTTCATACTTTCTTGGAACAGCTGAAAAATCACTGCGCAATATGGGTTTTATGTCAGACTGTCACTTTTAGAAAGTTACAGAAATTGAGGGATACCCCAATTTGGATGTTAAAAAAGTATGGGGGCAGAGGGTTTCTAAAGCCGTTTGACCATCCAGCAAGCAGTTCTAATTAATGGTCTTATGACATGGTCCTCTACTGGAGCTGCTGCCCCCGCGACCCGATACCGGATAAGCGGTTGAAGATGAATGGATGGATTACATGATGCTCTTTGGAGGCTTTTACATAGGCCTTAGTGGTCCCCTAATACCATATCTGACCATATTTCCTTCCCAAATTCAGCCTTGGTGCAGAATTACAGCCACTAGAGCGGGGGGGGGGCAGGGCAAGGTGGAAGGTAGGGGTGTGGCCTTGACCAACTGCCACTTTGCTTGTTTGAAAGCCATTATGTCTCTCTCTCATGGGCGGGCCAAATTCTCTGGTCTGGCAAAGCACCGAAAGGGGAGGTAACCTTATGAGGTCATAAGGGGCAAGATTCCAGATTGGCCCATCTGAACTATAATTTTCTCAGAGGCAGAGCAGGATACCCAGGGCTCGGTTTACACCTATCACCTTTTCTAACCGATGGGGGACCATAGGCAGGTTGGGGAAACTCATATTAATGCTAAAAAAAACCTCATAAAGTAACATTTTCATGCCATGGGACCTTTATATATACTTGTGCCTTTGTCATATTGCCATTGTTACCATGTAACTGAGTGGTATTGTAGCAAATGCTTAATTTTAATGAAGAACGTCACCTCCTTACCTCATCTCCTGGCAAAAAAACAGACTTATACTAATCTCATACTTCTTTGCATAATTAAGGACTCATGTATACATATGGACAAGAATCTGTAACATCACTAGATTGTACTGTGTGTGCAAAGTGATTGAAAGACTGCATGCTGATATTTATCACCCAACCAACTGGATTGTCCTCAATTTACCCAAACACCATGTTCTTTCTAACTGGATATCTCTGAAGGTGCCGCTCTGTTGATGAAATTAAATAAAGCAAAACTTTGAGATACTTTTGACACAAACATTGACATATGCAATAAATGTATAGAGCGGCACGCTGACGCCACATCCAACAGATATTAGAAGTATGGTGGTTTAGTGAAGCTGGAAGCAACAGGCGATAAGCCTCTGAGACAACATACATCCTCTACTGACTGGTGTATTACTGTATAGAGCAATATTACATCATGGACATTTTTTCCAGGAGACAGTGCTACTAGTCTCTCAGGTCAATAAAGCAGTTATTGATCAGAATACACTGCAGATTAAAAACAACATTGTCTGGATGCTTTATGGAGGGTCACAGTCAGGGGTGTATGAAGTTTTCTCATCTTTAGTTGCACTACCTCTGTAGCAACACTCTTTTTACCTGTGCCTCATTAAGCTCTTGTTTGAGTGTGTTATCACACACTCATTACCTTCTCTACTGGAGTTGTCAAAGAGCACTTTACACACACGCTCTCATTATCCTTGGCTCTGCCTCTGTGAATGTGTGCGCATAAATGCCTACCCTAATCAGGACTCTCAAAAGCATTTCATACACTCCCTGCTCAGTCATCACTTTTGTATCATTAATCACTGATCAAAATAGTGTGTGTTTGTGTGTGTTTCCATTCAACACATTGTCTTTCTGAAGGTCTTGTTACTCACCTATCATTACCAGTGATGTTTTTATCCTCATTATCACTTCAGGAAAACTTTTTTTAATCTCTTAATAGAGATTCTAGCATATTGTAATATTCTCCTTTGAATCCATATATTTTTATTAACATCATATGATAGCAATCAAGCAGTTATTACTCCCATTTAATGACTGTTACTGACTTACTGACGTATTAATCTTTTATTTTGTATAAACTACTACTTTTTTTTGTGTAAACTAGAGTATAAATGTGCAGTATAAAAGCTTTTCACCGAAGTTCTTACAACATAAACAGATGTCAGACCTAGTTTTTTTGGTCATGTTTTGTCACCTATATTCATACAGCTCTTTCATTCAATTTTGTAGTTATTGTGTTGTAGTACTCTGGAGAAACTTCACTGCAGTATCGAGGTCTTTTGGCAGAGCTCTGGTAAATGATGCTCCTTTCCTTGAGGGATAGAGAGAGGGCTTCAAGACTTATCAGCAATGGTCACAAGTCTCTTGCGTCAGACCTCAGATTGCTCATTGAACTTGCACTATTTTTGCTGTTCCATATCGCAGCTTTTCTTTCCAACGCAAAATAATTAAATGAGAATTTTCAGATATTTTTATTTGAGCTTGACTTTGCCACTATCTCTTTTTAAACTCTTCCCTTTCCCTCTCACTCTGACGCTAGCTTTCGTTTATTCATAGATAAGAATTCAATAAAAGTACGGGAAGGGACGTGACATAATTATCATTACTTCTAGCAGGTGGCACTAATGGGAAGGATAGGGCAGTCACTTATCATGCTGGGACAGCCGCCGTACTGTTCATTATTTAGTGTTTGCAGAGTTGATGACGGACTGTGTGTGTGTGTGTGTGTGTGTGTGTGTGTGTGTGTGTGCGTGTGCGTGTGCGTGCGTGCGTGCGTGCGTGCGTGCGTGCGTGTGTGCACATAAGCATGCACTGTGTAAGACGGGACAAGGCTACGGCAGGAAAAAAGGACCCCACCTTATCTCGTCCTCCACCCCCCGCCTCACGTCTATGCCTCTCCAAATTGGATTTTATATTACAGATGCAGTCAGGTATGAACAACTCATTTTCCTCTCCCTCTTGTTGCCATTTCTTTCTTTCATTCCTCTTTCTAACTTTCTTGCGTGATTCTTTCTTTTCTTTCTTCCCTCTTCTTTCATGTGGTAAGGGTCTGGTAGATTAAGTCCATGTCTGGGTTGGTTATCTTGTTAGTGTCTGTTTGGTTTGGTCACCTTCCAGTGTGAATAGATCCTTCTGGATATGCAGTTACTGTACACACCTTGTTATGCTCTAAAGTACGGAAACAAAATTTAAGTCTGGGTCAGATTGTTAAGAATGTCTGTAGAGAGTGTGTGTGTGTGTGTGTGTGTGTGTGTGTGTGTGGGTGTGTGTGTGTGTGTGTGTGTTAGTTAATGAGGACTGTGTGTGTGCAGACAGACCACTGATGGGGATTTGCCGTGAAGGTGGCTACAGAAAGGGTCTTATCACCCATATGGTCGCAGCACGACTTCTAATCCACTCTGACAATATTTGCCTGACAACACAAACACACACGTACGCCTGTGGGCCAATGTTAGCTTGCCAGCCTTTTGTTGGCTACTATGTGTGTATGAATTTAAGAGATTTTTAATAACATTTGCCAGTGTGTCTGGCAGCCTTGTTGGATCTTTGTTAACTGAATATGGACTTTCAAGCAGGAGATCATGAACAGTGTGAAGAGCTGTCCAGTGGACAATCTTTCCTGCAGACTTTTGCTGCCGACCAACACTTGAAATGTGCTTGTTTGCAAATGTATGCGCTCATGTTCAAGGCCTCTAATCTATACTGCAGGGCTTCTGGACAATAACAGTGTGTCCTTGTGGGAATAAGTTCCTTCTCTCTACAGTGGTTGTTCTGCTGCATGCGGAGGGCTTATGAAAAACACTTTTTTTTTAACCTTGACTATGGTGAGTGTGGGTCCTTCCCTTCAGCAATGTTTTTTTTGACTCCATTTAACAAAGCAAGTTGACTAAGAACTCTTTCTTATTCACTGTAGAGGCCTGGGGGACAAGTTGCATTGGGAGATGAGTGAATTTTTTTTTACTAGTCAAAATATCGTTTTTTTTGTTTTTTTTATGCATGTGGGTCTCTCAGTTTTTGTCCAAAATGTTGAGCATGTTTTGATTATCTCTCATCATAAGGGGCAATTTGGGGGTCTCCAGATATCACAATCTGTCAATCTCTTTCTAAATTTTTATCTCGCTTCCCCCCTCACTTTCTCTGGACAGAAGTTCAAATCCCCATGTAAAGACGTTCATCCTCTACCAGAGGCAACAAAATAATTAATAACTCCCCTCCGCTCTTACTCAATCATTCATGAAACATTCATCATTTCACCCCTGCAGGATACTGTCCTTTGCTTATCTTTCTCTATTTTCTCTTCATTTCTCTTTTCCATTGAGAGGTAGGGTATGTTGTACTTTTTAAACAAACCTATCATGATTTATATCAAATGTATTAGCATCTATATTTGTCAATGCCACAGAAAATGTCAAGTCACATTGTTTTCTTGAACTCTAATGTGCTATTTATCCCCTTAATGGCACATAGGTCAAAGAGGGCAGGATTGCTTTTGTGTTAATTTGAACAATCCGTGTATTTCTGCATCTGTATGCAGTACGTGTGTAAGAATGTGAATTCTTTAGCTGATCTTCTCCCTTAATGTCTGCCACCCTCATCTTTTTGCAGATGGCAAACAACAGACGTTTCTCTTAGATGAGATTCAAAAATAATTGGATAAGCACAGCACACACACACACACGCACATGCATACCAACACATGAGCGTATAAATAGATACACAAGACGCACATACAGTATATGTACACAACCTAACATTTAATCAGCAAAAAAAAAAGTTGTCAGTCAGGACCAATGATTCGTCTCTTTTTGCCCATCTGTCCCTGAGTCTAATGGTGCCCCCCCCATGGTGCGATGCCACCGTCGCAGCATCATCAGAGCAGCGTAGGCTGGGGTGACAGCAGGAATCCGTGCGTGTCTATGTTTCTGTGTCTGTGCGTGCATGTTTTTGGGCATGTGTGTGTGTTTCACGAACACCCCCTGGAGAGACCTCCAGCAGTGTGTGCCACGGCGAGCCCTTTTTTTTTTTCTGCTGCCAAAGTGAGTGAGTGAGTGAGTGTAATGCACATGAGAGGAAACAGAAGCCTTCGAGTCACATTCACACACTCGTTTATGTGCAAATACGCACTCTTTTGGAGGGAAAACACTCCCACAGGCAGAACAAGTGAAATGCAATCTCTCTCTCTCT
>NC_048429.1:7766892-7781924 GCF_013103735.1 Etheostoma cragini | reverse complement strand
CTCTCTCTCTCCCCCTCTCTCTCTCTTTCTCTCCTTTTTTATCTCGATTCAAATCAAAGACGCTTTATTAGCATGACCATAGTGATATACAGTATTGCTGAAGCACCTAAACAGGGAGACATAGATCACATTTACATTAACAATCATAACAACAACAATAAAACTGATGATATCAGCATCAACATGACAACATTACAGGTGTGTGTGTGTGGGTGGGTGGGTTGGGGGGGGGGGGGGGGGGGGTGTCACTCTCTGTTCCTCAAACTGTGGCAGGTAAATACATATTGTGTTGTTAGACTGCAGCTCTTTGGCTGTTCTCCCAGCAGGATCGGCATCTTGTTGATGTCGGTTATTTGGTAAAATTGTGGGTGCTTGTGTCTGAATTTGGGGAAATATTTAGTTCGGACTGGCTGCAGTTGGGTGCATTCTGTCAGGAAGTGCAGCTCTGTCTCGACTGTGTCACTCTTGCACAGCTGACAGAAGCGCTTCTCTTTGGGGAGCCATTGTTGTTTGTTTGTAGCGGCCTGTCTCGATGGCCAGGTTGTGCTCGGTAAGTCTGTACTTGGTCAAAGTAGTTCTTAGTGTGACTTCTTAGTGTGACATCAGTCACTGTGGTCAAGGTAGTCTGCCACTCTGTACTCTCTCTTTGGGGTCAGATAGCGCTGCATTTTGCTTTTTGCTTTTGTTTGTGTGTTCCAGTGGATGATTTAGTTTTGTTTCTGTTGTGTTATAAATTGGTTAACTCTGATTGGTTGTTTCCCAGACTGGTCCTGAGGCAGAACAGGGTCAGGAAGTGGACTGAGTGTCAGGACCAGCTGAGTGAAGGGACTCTTCTCTTTGCTCAGCTCTTGGTATTGCAGGTCTTTTATGCTGATAGGAGTGGGGGTCACTGTTTTGCCAATATTTGTCAGATGTCAGGAAAGTAACTTACACTCAGAATCAAGTTAAAGAGTTTCAGAACAGCCAAGTGGAATTGAGGGCTTTTGAATTTCAGCATTTCATCATGATGCCATCAAGCCCATTGGCTTTTCAGGGTTTTAGTGCCCAGAGTTTGTCTCTTAGTTACTGTTCGTTAATGGGGGAGTCGGGGGATTTCTGGTTCAGCTGATTCTAGTTCATTCAGTTTTGTTACTATTTGGTTTTGATTTGGCTCTGGGTTGCTTGGTAACAGCTCATAGTGTTTCAAAATGTCCGACCCATATGTCTCCATTCTGTATCGCCAATTCCACATGTTGGGATTTTTTAAGATTTTTCAATTTTTCGCAAAATTGGGGCGTGTTTATGGACTCCTCCATTAGTGTCTGTTGTTTGTGTGTGTGTTGTGCTTTTTTTTATTCAGAGTTTGTGTTTGTAGTGTTTAAGTGTGGCGCAGTAGAGAATTCAAAAATTTACATTTCCTGGATCTTTGTGTTTTTGGTTAGATAATCGTGGAACGTTTTGTCTAGTTTGTTTACATTCTTTGTCAAACCAGTTGTCATCTTTGGGGCTCTTCCCCTCAGAGACAGACTCTCTCTCATCTGGGACACTCTGCTCTCCAGCTGGTCGCTGTGCCCTGAACGGTCTCCTAACGGTTGATCCTCTTCCAGCTTTTTGCCTGGTGGCTGCACTGTGAGGTTGATGGTGCTCTTCTCCTCACTGCTGGTCTTCTCCTGTCTCTGTTTTTCAGTCTCTGCCAGTGCTTGATGGTTTTAAAGTCCTCTTGTACAGAGCTGAAACTTGCCTCATTGCCTTGAAACATGATGGTTCCATTGTGGTAGACAGTGACAGAGAGAGGTGGGCTGTCTTTATCTACGTCTTCGATAACTATCTGTCTCCCACTGCATATGCCTCTCTTCTTGTGATGGTCATAGTGGGCACAGATAGCTTTGTGCCACGCATCGGTGTTGTCCGTGTACAGTAATAGATTACTAATTCCTCCTGTGTGGCATACATCTGCAGTCAGGTCTCTGGGTTTTCTCTTATCATTTTATATTTATGGGCTTTCTTTGCCTGTTTACTTTTGATTTCTTTCAGGTAGCCAATCACGAGGAGGCAGGGCTGTCTCCCGGGAGACTGCAACATTGTAGCAGTTCCTAACTGCCGCTCTGCTGCTACTTAGCAGGCTACATGGAGTTAGCACAGGCTAGCCTTGGTTTAATGAGGTACAGATTTGAAATTAAACTATTGAGGATGAAGGAAGCTCCCCTTACTACTCTATTACAGCACGTGTTAGCCTTTTGGTGGTTCGCCTTTCTTTTTGGGGGTTTGAGCCTTTTGTCCTTAGCTTACTTGCTCCTCTTCTCTGTCCCTAGCTGTTGTGTTAGCATAGTTAGCTCTCTCTCTCTCTCTCTCTCTCTCTTGCACGCACACACAGCACAACAGCTAGGCTAAGAAAAGGAAAGAGACAAACTGAGAGCCAAATGATCTTTATTAGACAAACATATATCTGCCTTTTGTCAGGTGCTTAAGTAAGACTATGGAATCTAAAAAATGATTATATCTGTATATACAGTCAGGGCACTGCTTGCTGCACCAAACACTTGATGACGTTACAATTCATTTTGCTGCATTAATAAAATCATAGGTCTTTTAATGCAGCTTTCAGGTTCCTTAACTGCATAGGTAATATTCATGTAATTATGGCTCTTACGTAGTTTGAGTATCAGTATTGTGTTTCCGTGCTGCATTCTGTACATATTAATGATCTGATAAGATGAACCAGGGAGAATAAAACAACATGCACTAAATACAATCAAATGAAGTCTATTAATGTCATTATGCTCCGCTCCCTTGAGAAATCATTGTGGATTTTTTTCTGTTAAGACCCATCTTGTTTGTCACTCCTGTGGCTCATTTAGCCAGATTATTAATGTTGATATTGCCAACCTGAAGCTCTAATCCTGGCAATCAGTTTTTTGCCAGTGGAGGGGGCACACGAGTAGATATCATAAACTTTACTGATTCTTTTCTTTTTTACAGTATATTAAGCTAGTTAAGTTGTTAAGTTATGCCAGTCTTAAATACTGGTTTATTGTGAAATAGTCAGATGAATAAAAAAAGGCTGATTATAAGACTAAAATGTTAGCAACCCTACCCCTTAATTATCTCAGAACTTGCAGAGGTGGTTCCAGCTGTGCTGTGTTAACAATGAAAGTGATTAAAAGGGAAAGGAAGGCTTATATGTTGTGGTTTACTTACAACTTTGTAGAGCAAGAAATAAGAGAGGATGGAACATTTTGGTACGAAAGTTTTTGTTTTTTGTTTTGTTTTGACAATTGGTAAAAAAATCAGTTATTTTCCCAATTCAAAATTTCTGACAGCAGTATTCTGTTGAAGGGAACAGTGCTCAGCAGTTTGATGATGTTTTCATTCGCAATCAGACATTTTATTGCAAACAGAGGTATGTATCTGACGTCTGACTGCTTATTTGTTAGTTTTAGTCCTGAGTCGGTCTTTTGGGGTTTTATAACCTGCCTGTAACTGGCTCTGCATTGCAGTGTCCTTTCTCACACAGCACACACCCATGCATTATTAAGAGGTTTACTCAAGACCACTAGTTATTTAGCAAGTACGTTCATGCATAGAGGACGTACATTAAGCACTCTACATACACAGCCCCACACATCACATCTTAAATAAAAAAAAGAAATGCAATCTCCGGCCTTTATCTCCATAAGGTCGTCATACAGACCATAAGATCAGCTGTCAGAGTGATGTCCTGGTTGTGTTTGCTTCGTTAATTGAACGACCATGGCAAATTGTCTTTTCTCTTAACGGGTTAATATAAAGAAATTGTAATTGGGGCAGAAGCACTATTCACCATGATGTACAAATATATGCAAACGGGAGCACACAAAAGCACTCACCAAGTAAAGGCAGCAAAGCATTACTTAGATTTGTTTGAAAGTTATGATTTCAAACAGTGTAGAAATATGTGTACTGTAAATCATTAAACTTGACTTGACCTTAGTAATGTTGAGGGATAAGCAAAATTATTTTTTAAATAAAATATACATATATATATACACATACACACACACACATATACAGTCCAGTGAACTTTCATACAAAGCTGATTTATCCTTTTTCAGTTTATAGTACTGCACATGTACTATTCTATTGTACTTTAAGATCAATTCACAGTTTTAGCACCATTTCCAAGTAAAACCATATTTCTAAAATGTGTTAGGGCTTGCGTCAAGTTAGGGCAAATCTTTTTTGCTGTTATAGAAATGTATCATATGATTGAACTCTTGTATAAACAGGTAACTGTCAACTTTGGAGTTATTTTTTCTTGGGGAATATTAGTAAAAACAAAAAAAACAAATGAACCGGGTATTTTGGCCTTAGTTTAGACTTGCTGCCACTCTGTCCTTAATCTGTGCCTACGTGCATGCATGTGTGACCTTCGGGGAAGGGCAGGAAGAGTAACTGGGGAGCTGGCTTTGACTGCGGCACATCGATCGTGAACCCCTGCATTCTCCTGCTCAGGAGTCACTCTTTGTGTACACACACACACACATGCATGCATGCGCACGCACACACACTCTCGCCTCATTGACCAAATAGACTTACATATGACTGACGGGGCCAATTTCTCTCCGTTCCTCCCCTTGCTAATTTATGGCCATTGATCTACACAGGGCTGAATTTATATACACTCATCATGCTCTCGTGCTCTCCTGCTCTCACTTTACACACACACACACACACACACACACAAACACACACACACACACACACTCACACACACACAGGTTTTCCGTGTGGTTTACAATGCAGTGCACTGATTTATGCTCCTGCTGTCTCAGCACAAGTGGTGAGAAGAAGAAAGTACAAGAAAATACTGAAGATCTCTGCACCTGTGCAAAGTTAAGCTAATGGGTTTGCTGCTGTCATTTTAAATAACGAAGTATGTCAGTATGAAATTACATGTATGCATATTACCTTGGAGTATAGTGTAAACTTCCTCTTACTTCCCCTAGTTAAAGGACTGTCCTTTTACTCACTACTACTACTACTGCCCCGTTTGGTACATCCGTGTTTGTTAATGGTTTCATGGTGTGTCTTCCTGTCTATTCTGTCCATCCAGGTCCATCTCCATGCTCAGCAGACAGCCAGGTGGTTGGTCAGAGTGAACGTAGCAGGGAGCAGATTCTCCAGACTCTAAGTGACCTGGCAAGGGGGTTCCAGGATATTGCAGACCGCTGTCTCCTGGTATTGCACCTGGAGGTCAGGTATGCAGGAGAAACTCACCCATGCTTAACAGAAATAGCACAAATTAAAACGCACTTAGGGGTTTATATGGTATTATTACGTGTATTGTGCTCTTTTAACGCTTTGAGGTAACAGATTCCTCCTCAGATTTTCAGAATCAAAAATCTATAAATGATTAGGAGGGCTTGCGTATGTTTTAACACTTAACATTTTGAAGTTTTACATATGACGTCAGCCTAGTCAAAAGTATGTGAATACGACAACTAAATCAATTTTTGTTACTTATTTGTAATATATTTATAAAACGGGTTTATTAGCTGTTCTGCACTTGAAATGTATCAATTTTTTAGTCCATGTAGAAAAACTACTCTTACAGTCTACATCATTATGCATTGCATTGGTTTGATTAAGTCAAGTTGATTTGTTTTCCTCAAGGTAAACTGTTTTTGAAATAAATAACATAATATGGTTGGTAAATTACATCTTTACAACCTTTGAGGTTATTATACACAACAGCTTCTGATGTGCAACTAAACAACTGCCCCCATTGTTTTCTATGTAAGCTGGCACACTGGTGGCATCTTGATGCATAGCACCATGGGTGGATAAGCCTTAAGTTGTCAAAATGTGCCACTTCTTTATTTTCCAGGGTCGATGCATGAAACAAAAAATATATATTGATTTGCTTCCTAGTTTGCAACATCTCGGCTAGGGCACCTTGATTCCTATTTCTGTCTGCATCATTATACGTCATTGTGTACACTGAATGTGCGTCAGATGACAAGCGTCAAATGAAGCAGCCCGTGTGTTGCACTTTCTTCTCATCTTCTTCCCAATAAATGTGGACTACTCATTTGTGTCTCTTCCTAGCTTAAGGAAACACAGATTGTTATAGTACGACTAAATAATATACCACCCAGTTACCATGATCATACCGTACAAGCTTAGAGGAGATGTCATAAAATCATGTGGACAAAAACGATCAGTGGCATGAAAATTGTTTCATAAATGCGATTTTATATATTGTTTTGAATACGTGTTTGTGTAAATGTCATATTCAGGTTAATTTACCACACCATATACTTTCTACTTCCACAACCACTATTAGTCCTCCATCATCCCTCTCACATTGTTTTTCTCCATCATGTAACACTATTTCCCTGTGGACGATTGTAGAGCTTATGCAATATTGTTTATGATTTCAGTAGAAAACCCTCCCTGAGGCTGATGTCTAGCTAGAAGCCACACTCCATTGACTCCCCCATCTAGCAAATTTCCCCTGATAGTGGTACCAGCTAAATGAAGCCATGAGGAAAAGTGCAAGATGGGAGGGAGGAGGAGATGGGAGAGAGATGAGTGTGGAGGTTAAAGTAACGGTGGGGGTTAAAGAAGGGAGATACAGTAGCTAAGTGGGAGGAATGATTGAATAGAGGGAGAAAGGGAAGTGAGATGGAGGCATCAAAAATGTGGTGTAGTGGTTGGCTTTGCCTTAAGGAAAGAGACATTCACCCATATAATTTCATACCTTTCTGCTCAGGGCATTGTGGTGATGGAATAATGGGAGTATTGACTCTTTAAGTCTACACAGAAATTAGCCTTCTTTGGACCTAAATTACCACAGACTAAAATGTAGGTTTGTTAATGGGCAAAGAGATGTGACATATTGTCCAAGAATGTGTAAAAATTCACCGTCGGAATTTATTACACTCCTAAAACTAATATATAAAAGGTATATGTTAACATGGGCGTAAAATGATAACATGGACTAACTAGAGTATTTCTTTTGCTTCACAAGATAGTTTTTTTCATTTAAAGCCAGCAATGGTATTCCTATTGACACTAACCGTATCAAAAAGAAGAAATAATAAAAAAAAAAAATTATTTGAAATGTCTGACAGTTTCTGATATTAGGTTTCTCAGCTTTATGTGTAGTAGTTGGATATGAACCTATTTACAAAAGATTGTTTACTTCTACCAGCCAAGGTGAAAAATGAATAGAAAAAGCCCTCCGGGAAGGTTTTAACGCACAATTACTCCACCGGAGCTGCTTACTGGCCAAGCTCACAGGTCTGTGTTTGAACCATATCTTCCTTCAATTTTCTTTGAAAGGAAATCTAGATGAATTATAAAATGTCTAAATGAAGTATTTCACTCACAGAAATGTTCAGGCTGTTGTATTCCAATGCAATACCTAAGCTGGAAGGCTGTAAATTGAATAGATTTATTTTTTACCTTGTAGATCTGTACAACATACGTATTTAGCTCTGTGCTCTATAGATTGCCCCTAACTAATCACATCTCTTTGCAAAATAGTATCCAGCAGTGATGTAGTGGTAGAATAAATAAGCGGATATAGTAATAATTTCTTTCTAAATTATAGATGTTCGAGTAGGTAAGTAGGTCTTGAGAAGAATGAGCACTCAGTGCCGACTAAAGTCTACCTTCTAACTATAATAAACACTAAGGAGAGATAATAATTACCTCACATACAGCCTCACCTCTTTACAGAATGTTTTCCCTCTCATTCCCTGTAATGCTTTTAAAATTCTGTCATAGTTGATTTCAACATATAAACAGGGAACTATAAGGGGGGGGGGGTGTGTACAAAAGGATCTGAAATGGAAAGAGAACAAAGTCAGACATCTAATTTTCCACTTTCTCTTTTCCATTCCTCAACTTCCCCATCCTCCTATATCTCAATGCAGGGTGCATTGCTTCCATTACCTGATCCCCCTGACTAAGCAAGGCAATTATGCTATTGTGGCTAATGTGGAGAGCATGGACTACGACCCACTGGTGGTCAAACTGAACAAGGACATCTCAGCTATAGAGGAGGCCATGGGAGCCGCCCTGCAGCAGCACAAGTTCCAGTATATATTTGAAGGTCAGCACAGCTGCTTGAGAAATACTGTTAACCTTGCTTTTTTGAGGCAGGAATGTATTTGGATTCACAGAGATAGTTTAGTACCTGAGTCCAATACTAAAATGTTGACAGAAGACTCTTTACCCTTTCTATTCCCTTCTGCTTCTCCTGTTACGCCCTTCTCCATCCTGTGATTCTTCTCTGTGCTGCTCCTCTTCCCTCTCATTAGGTCTGGGTCATCTGATCTCCTGTATTCTAATCAATGGGGCCCAGTACTTTAAGAGGATCAGCGAATCTGGTATCAAAAAGATGTGCAGGAACATCTTTGTCCTCCAACAGAACCTCACCAACATCACCATGTCCAGGGAAGCGGACCTCGACTTTGCCAGGTAAAAGTCCTTTCACTTATTTAGACTTAGCCACAGTGGTGGTGCCCCAGAAAACCCTGACGAACACCCGCCTGGCCAAGAGCCAGGGTTTTACACCATGACGATAGCTCTGCAACATGCTCGCTGGCCAAGATTCTGCATTCGTCATCTCCTTCATCGCTGTGACGGGTTTTAGGTCTATCCAATTGTGCCCAGAGGCATTTGAACGGCGTCCGTTGGTGACACCCCTTTGGAAATGGGCTGTGAATGAACCTTCTCCAGACCCACTCATTTACAACTGAGAAGGTGTCAACCAGGCTAACAGTGCAGTTAAGCTGGAACAGTTTTTGGGTCCACAGCAGGAATACACCTCAACCCAAAACCCTTTACTTGTACATACTTAGTTTCCACCAGTATGGGTTTGTAAAGGCTCAGGAAGTAAAGCTGCCGTCTACTAATCGGAAGGTCGGTGGTTCGATTTGTGGTCCCTGAAGTCTTGTCGAAGTGTCCTTGGGCAAGATACTGATCCCCAAAATGCTCCTGCACGTGTGAATGTTTATCCCACTCTCCTGACGAGCAGGTGACGCCTTGCATGGTAGCTGCTGCCGTCAGTGTATGAATGTGTCTGTAGCTATGTTTCCATCCACACGCTTTTATCCGAATTAAGTGATATTGAATGAAAAATGCCTTATGGAATCTCTTCTGATTTTATCTTGATTTTATCGGCTTACGTGATAAAAGCTGATGGAAACGTTATTTGCCAAATAACTAAGGAATTGCGATTAAGTTCTAGGTCATTTTATGGTTGCAACCCACCACAAACTGAAGAAGTAGTTTTAGTCACTTTTTGCCCAGTATTTCCGCTCTGTTTGCACACATGGCGGGTGTCAACAAAGACAGATGTAAGTGGACGAACGAGGAAACAAGAGACTTTTCTTAATTTAATTTATCAGGAACTCGTGAAGATAATGGCCAACAAAGGTTACGTCAAGCCGTGGGACGTTCTCCGGAGTAAATGGAAAGCGCTCAAACAGCGAGACATGTCTCAAAAAAAGAGTTGTCTCGCAGCGGTGCCGGAGGGAAAATAAAAGGCAAGTATTTGCATCTGTGTTGATAGCGTCATTGTTTTCTTATTATAGCTTGATATGTGGCACATAAGCACTACAACTTGTGCAATATTGATCATTTGTTGGTAGATGGCATTTATTTGCATCAGTGTTTTTTACTGAACCTCAGATAATTCAATTGACAAGTGGATGGAAACATAGCAAGTGTGTGAAAGGGTGAATGCTGACTTGAAGTGGTCGCTAATACCAGAAAAGCGCTATAAAAATAAAGCTCTATATGAATGCAATCCATTTACCATTACCTTGGTCTGGAGTAGCTGGCTGAAGCCGTTTTGTGCAGATAGTCAGTGTCTCTAAATTGTCATGCTCATGCCAGTACTTAGTTTTTCTGTTGCCATGGTGATAAAGCTTTGGATATCACAGGACTCTCCCTTAAAATGTATAAACTTATAAATAGTAATATAAACACAAAATAATGTGTTGGAATCTGTACTACAGTCACTATGGGATAATGATAAAATGTATTTCTTAATTATATAAATCAAATATAAAATAGAATGAACTGTTATTATGAAGCCACGAGAAGTAGTCTATACTTACTGGCTGATTATCAGCTTAAGTCAGCTGATATACTTGTCCAACCCTACACACACACCTCCACAGACATGTACAACACCCCCAAGTTCAGACAGCAGCTATGTCAAAATACGAGACAGACAGATTGTCAAACAGATTGTCAAGCACAGACTGTGTCTTACAGGAAGGTGTGTGTGTGTGTGTGTGTGTGCGTGTGCGTGTGCGTGTTTGTGCGTGCGTGTGTGTGTGTGCGTGTGTGTGTGTGTGTGTGTGTTGTTCCTTAATTTCTATTTAGTGTGTCTACCTGCTGTTGCCCAGTGCTGTCCAGCCCTCACAGGCATGGGGGAAATCAGAACGCTGATATCCGAGGAGTAAAAAAGAAATAGGGTAGAGTTAGGCAGACATGAAGAAAAGGGTGATTCATAGTATTCATATGCTTTTTACCCCTCTTTCAAAAGCTTGTGTCCTTGATAGGACAGTGTGTGTTTGAGAGGAAGGGTTATGGAAAAGATGGAGAAAAGAAAGCAGGGCTTGGAGGGAGGAAAAAAAATGGAAAATTAAGTGAAAGGAAGTTATAGAATAGACGTCTTCCACGGCATGTGACCAGCATGTATACAGTACAAGGTAGAATACAACAGTGTAAGAAAGTTAGAAAGGCACAGATAAAAAGAAAGGGAAGGTAAGTAGAATTATGAAATATATGAAAGGATCAATGACTCATGAAAACTTTATCAGCTTGATTTTCAATTTTCAGTCTCTTCCGTTTTACTACTTATACTTATTTTTCTATATTACCTTATTTTGAAAAAGTTGCTCTGTTAGAGAAATAAATAAACTTTAAATTCTTCTCAGTGTTTCTTAATTCCTGTTCTTTCCATTTTAGTTATTTTTAAGGCAGCAACTCAAAAAATTGCTTTTCTCGCCTCTGTCTCCCTGCATCTAATATTTGTCATTGTAAAAGGTGTTTACCCGCGCCTACTATGTTGTTTTCTAGGGTTAATTATCTTCTTTTCACAGCTCTTGGACTATTTATGAGTGTGTCGTATGTTTGAGTGGATAGGTGCTGTCTGTGTTTGGACATTGCTATTGTTTGTTATATGCCGGTATTGCAAGCCAAGTTCCCCCCCCCAGGAAAAGAAAACAAAGAAGTAAACTGAAATGACCTGAACTGTACTAGACGTGTAGGACCATTGATTAGTATGTTATTTCTACCCTCTGTCTACTTTGATAATGGAGAAATGCCAGTGATGGCTTTTCTGTCTTTTCTCTCAGTCTCCCACTCTCTGATTACAAGGCGTGGGCAGTGTGGAGGTGTTGATTGGGAATTGCAGAGCGCATTGTTTACAAATTCATGGCTTTTTGGATTGGCCGGCCTCTGGCTCTAAGACACTTCAACGCAGTCCCATCAACACATACGATATGTATCCCTTGTAGCTCTCACCCATGCACAGACACTCAGCCAAGCCAATCAGCATTTTGAAATCACCATATTTATATTTAAGACATGAATATTCATAAAGCATGCTGAGTAGCTAACACCTGTGAGTGGAGGTGACCATACGGCCGATGTGAGAACGTACGAGAAAGATAAAATTATTAATTTGTGGATTACCAAAATACATACCCCCTTAACATATGCAATAATATCTAATATCGTTTGGCATGAACATAGCAAGCATGCCAAACGGTATACTGTGTGTGCATTGTGAAATGTACATGCTTTCAGATACACTGTGCCCATAATACTTGGTGAGTTAGTTAAAGTCTAAGGACCTAATTTATTATGTACATATATTTGACTGAGCTTATTGAAAAGAAAATTGTAAAAAAGAAACAAGTATTGTGCAAGTATTTCAGCCCACCCAACAAATCATGTATTTTTAGTGAAGTGTTATGGTACCTACAGTTGAAAATAAATTGCTCAAATATAGAGAATTTATCGTATTATCGTAAGTATTTAAGCATCCCACACCCCTAAATGACAAGGTCAATAATTCCGCAACTGAATCCTCTATACGTTATAGATATTTAAAGATAGACCCCAGGTGTTGAGTGTTTGTTTGAAGTTGTACATGCACATCCTGAATACGTAGCATTTTGAAACATATAACAAAACAGTTTTGTTGTAAAGATGCTGAGAAAACGAACATTGGCCAACCAGACTCGGCAGTGAAAAAGCAGTCGAAGGAGGTGGGACTAAAAGCAGAAAATTCATCTGTATTTCATTACCACCTCTAGTGAAATGAGGAAAGGAAGAGATTACAGCAGGAAGCTTGCTTTCGAGAGAGGCTACAGATGCTTGCCTGTGTGCCTATGGACTCTGTGTGTGTGTGTGTGTGTGTGTGTGTGTGTGTGTGTGTGTGTGTGTGTGTGTGTGTGTGTGTGTGTGTGTGTGTGTGTGTGTGTGTGTACACAGAGCCTTGGACAAGGGCAGAGTAATACCCAATGATCTGAGTTAAAACTAAGGAGAGGCCCGGTAACAGGCACTGCAGAACTTGTGAAGGAACACACACACAAACACACACACACTCCCCTTTCTCTTTTAGATTGTGAAGAAGGATGGGTAAACAGTGCCACCTTTTGGCTGAATCCATGTGGAAATGCAGTATAATACTGTAGAAACCTACAGTGTGTCAATAATGGTTAAGATTATTGTTGTGGGGAGGCTGGTAAAACTTGGCATGTGTGTTTGCATGGAAAGCTCCTATGGCGGTCTCTTGACTCTTGAAAATTTGGCAATGATATCAGCTTGTGGGTCAAGGTCACACACACACACCTAAACACTGACACACAGGTGGACACACAGACCATCTGCTCAGAAACTGTTCAGGTGCTCAGTCCTATTCTGCAGAACTGTGTGTTGTGTGTGTGTGTGTGGTATGTATTGACTGTGCCCTCAACCTTGTCACTCCATTGATCATTCATTGTCCTGTGTGTCCATCTCTCTCTCTCTCTCTCTCTCTCTTTTCTCTCTCTCTCTCTGTGTGTCTGTGTGTGCATGCTGATTTTGGGTTTCTTTTTTGTGATTACAATTTGTATTTTGTAACAACATGCTAAACATACAGCTTGCTACATGAACAGAGCAGAGATGATGACATAAAGGTGATGTTTAAGGTAAGTCTTGCATAAACATCACAAGCTGCAATAGTTTAAATAGAACGCAACAATAAAACATTCCAAAGTTGGCGTTGCCTGGCAACAGTCCACTCCAGCCTGTGGATAAAGTTTTTACTTATTTTGCTTGGCGAAGGATTTTCTAAACTAAGAGATCTAAAATAATTAGCTGTCACTGAGATTTGAATTCAAAGCACATATTGTTTGCTTCAGTGTTGTTTATTTGCACTGCTTGGTAAGCATGTGACTTAAAGCCTAAAAAATGACTTTTTTGGTTTTCTTCCTTGCCTGTCATCTAGTTCCATTCTGCTGTTGATTGGGTTTCTGTTGATCAACTAATCGTTTCAGCACTACTTGTTTCAGAATAGGTAGGCCTCGGTACTGACTGGCTTAATGTTATGAGTCTACCCTGGTTGCACAATGTGTGTGACTGCATTCAAATTCACACATGGATTCGGCCTCGAAAGCTTTTAACTGTAGCACACCAGTAGACTACATGCCACAGACACAACAATGTGTGTACACAAGAATGTCCAACAGCAAAGTTAAAAGTAAATAAATGTGCACCTGTTTGTCTGTGTACATATATATTATTGTCTGGCGCAGCAGCATTTAGGCTATGTGTTTCCAGACACACAGAGACATGAAAAACTCAGAACACACACTTGCGAACACAAACACACATTCGGTGGAGCTCTAAGCTGCCCAGTGACCCGTGTAGGCAGGTTGCATAGCTGTCATAACATCCCGAGCTAACTTGCAAGCCCCTTAGCCCATAGCTAGCCCAAACACCAGTCTGACAGGCTCACTGTAGAGATGCCCCAGAGTTCAGCCCATTGCACCCACCTGTGTGAATTGTACAAGAACCTTGTGTACTACGTAAGTGTACTGCCCCAGACTCTTTGTGTCTCTAAGATCCGGTGTGTGCGTACTGGCAAATAAACTCTTTGGTTTTGAGTGTGTGTGTGTCTAAACCACTGGTGTGTATGTGTGTCAAGGTGACAGGATGGTGTGTCTACAGAGCATTTGGTAATAAGTACAGTTGACGGCCGTGTCAGGAGGTAGTGGGTGTCAACAGATAAAGCTGTTTGTATTTAGGCCTTGCTTCGGTACACTGTCACTTCTCTCAGCTTCTGTCTCCCTTCCTGTCACCTTGTGTCTCTCTCTTTATCTCTCTCCTTCTCCTCTTTCATTCCCTTTTTCTCTCCCTGTCTTATTTTTTTCTAAGCTACCGTCCAACCACCACCTCCGCTGAATTGTTTTTCTCTCTGTTCCCTTCTTCTTCTTAGCCCCTCCCTTCCTTTGCTCCTGTTTTCTGTGTGTGGATGCGCAAGCTGCTGTATGATGATGGTCTTTGCTGAGGAAGCCTGTCTACCCCTTGTGTGTGTGTGTGTGTGAGTGTGTGTGTGTGTGTGTGTGTGTGTGTGTTATGCGTGGCTCAGCATGATGGGACTGGTCTTTGCTGATCAAGCTTTAGTCTCAGTTTGCTCATTACCAGATGAGGGATACTTGCACTGCTTTGGAGGGAGAGAGAAACAGAAGGAGTTTAAAGAGATTGAAATAGGCAAAATAATAGACTACATCCACAGTAAGCTAATTTTTAGAACACCCTTTTAAATATCAATATGACTTCAATAGCATTTCACATAATGTTTTTGCACTCAAAGTTGCTGAAGATTAATCTCCATTTGCTTTTACTTAAAATTCATACCAAAGAGAGGATGGAATTTAAATCACTGCGGTTGGTATCTTTAGCCCCGGTATCTGTTACTGCAGCAACAAGTCATGGTTCCAGCTGATGGTGAGGTTCATCCATAGTCTCTCATTCTTTCTCCTCCTCCTTCCTTC
>NC_048429.1:7677881-7766792 GCF_013103735.1 Etheostoma cragini | reverse complement strand
GTGTGTGTGTGTGTGTGTGTGTGTGTCACTGGGGGTTCTTTCTTGATGGTGGGGTGCTGAGAGATTTTAATCTTATTAACAGCCCTGTTTGGCAAATGGCTTTCCAACAGCTTGGGTAATGAACTGTTTGAAAGTGTGTTCAGCACACACTAACATACATCAGTAAAGATACACACACACAGTTACACACTTTACACTTTCTCTATCTGAACCAGGCCCCCTCCCCTTCATACTGAACAGAGGCCAGATTGCCAGCTGTCCCCACAACTTTCACACACAAACACACTAACAACTAGTTGACAGTCTAGCACACCAGCTTCCTGTGGATGCAGCTTTTCTGTTTTGATATTAGATGCTACAGAACAGACAACAAACTGCACAGTGGGCTCAATACCCTATCATCAGTTATAAATCAGTATCAGTAGATCAGCTTTTAACAAATCCTGAGTGGGATTTTTCCTAATTGCATCACTGCCAAGAATTTTACTTGCTTGTTTTTTACTTATACTTGGCTGCTGCATCAACAGATACATTCCTAAGCTTTACAGCTTTTAATATTTTATTAGAAAAATAGCTTTTTTGACAAAAGAAAAGAGTCCAAACTGAATTTTGTGTCGTCCATTATGGTCACAGTTATTTCTTTCAGTTTTCAGCATATGATGTTTTTTGTTTATTTCCCACTGTGTGCGTAACTTACTCATCTTACCAGAGGGTTTTTCCTAATTGAAACGGGAAGCTGAGCCTACAAACTTGCGTAGCTTCATGTCTTTGGACCCACGTACCATAGCAAATATCTTTAGAACTAAAAACAACAAATCTAACTGTATACACAAATACTTAACACACACATGGGCTGCACAGAAGTTTGCAATAATTATGCCTTTTTAGAAAATTAAAGTGAATCTGTCTCTGGTAGCCAGGTGCAGTTTAACTCCTGTTTATTGCTCTGTTCAGATTCAACAGTTTCTATCTTCTGCTGAGCTGCTTCCCATTGAGAGCCGAGGATGGATATTTGAATGAGGGTAGCGTTCTGTTTATTGCGTTTTCCCTCAACAAAAGAAATGTTTTCTTTCCATTTATACAGAATGTGTTTCTCCCATTGAATCATATAACGAGACGATTTGTCTCAGGCATGCAGTGAACGGCTGGGTCTAGGAATGAAGTAATAATGTTTTGAGCTGGTGTTTTTGAGTTAAATGTGCCAACACTTAAACCCATACTGTGCATTTGCAAACAGATACAAACCAGGGGCACATTCAACAGCACAGACATTTAGACATTTACACAAATACGCTGCACTTCATTATGAGATCCAACCACATGTGGGACCCATCTTTTTCCCCGCTCCTTTGCCTTTCTTCCTGCCCACGGTTGAGGAGTAAACAGTGTGACCCTCATCAATATTGACAAGCGTATTCATGAAATGAGCTCAAGGATGGAAAAATGAACAAGACCTTGGAGAGAAATTGAGAGCAGCATGGAGAATAAGACAGAATGCAAATGCTTTGATGACCAAGGGCATTACTTGTCAGGGGAAGGCCAAAAACAAGATATTATGCACCACTTTTCCTCACTCATCTCTTCAGTCATCACTCTTTTTCCCTATTTTTTTTTTATATATCAATTTCCATCTTATTCATTGTACCCCTCCATTACTTCTTCCAGATTTTTTCTACTGTTGAATCTCCAAAATGACAGCACATAAAATACCTTGGAACAGAAGCTCCCCGAGTGCTCATTAAGGTCTCGTTAGCATCGCAAATGATCATCACAAGAAGGGAATGGATCTTGGATGGGTTATGGAGCTAAACCAATGAGATAAAAATATCTTTTCTTACCGAAGGGTCTTTTCACTGCACCATATTAGAAAGGACTAACAATTTGAATCTATTCCCACTGGAATTTGAAATCCATTCCCCTGATTTGAAGGCAATGCTGTTGAGTGACTGGCTACTGCTGCCTTTGGCCAAGGTGGCCAGTTAATGCTACATTCAGTATATTCAGTGTCACTCAGAGACACAAGCTCAATGAAATGTATGTATTGTTACTCTTACTACATGGGGATCTTTAACACCAGGTCTACACAGAATTAGCGTTAGCAGCATGTTAGCAGAGCAGCAGCAGCTTTAATCGTCCGTCTGTGTCTACATAGGATGCGTTCGGGCACAGTAGTGAGTCTAGATCACCCAGGTTTTTGCAGCAGTCATAGCACGACAAGCAATGATTGTGGTTACCTGTGTAAAACACAAGAAAAAAACACATTTTAAGTGTGAAAAATACTTCCAGGCAGTGTTTAGCACACTGCACAACACAACAACTTCAATCTTGCACAAAGGTGAAAAGAGGAAGAAATATCATACCAGTGGTTTAACACGTTTTTACGCAAGTTTACTTTAAATCCAATTTATTTTAGGTCATGGCTTACAATTTTGCGAACAATGCACGTGTGTTTTAAAAATTAGATTATTTTTCTTACTATCTTTCTTACTACCTCCATCCATTTATATGAGTTTAATTCACTGAGTGAATTCCCACGTAACAACAATGTAATATTGACGAAAAACACGACACAGCTCAAGAGTCACCTTATTATATTGTACAGAAATTAATGGAAACCAATAGGTGCTCAGGTCCAGACGAGCTGCTAAATGGACCTTGAGGTGAGCTTATTTAAACTAAATCAGCAAATGATTTTTCTTATTTTAAACATACGTGTCATATAAACCTGTGTGTATGGAGCTCACCTCTTGTCCTCTTGCCTTAACTGTATCTACTTCTTTATGGAAGTGTAACATTTAGTGTTTAGAGAATGAGATTTGTCTCATAGCCAGGGGCAGAAAGTGGTGAAATCTATTCTAGGGTGTACCTGCATCTTGTTGTGTGTGCGGGCGTAGTTGTCTGGCCGACACAATTCCTAATGCACACACACACACTCTCACTCTCTCTCTCTCTCTCTTTTTCTCTCCCCAAGGTATCTGACCTGTTTGGCCCCCGAGCAAAGAATAATTGTCTGTCCTGCATCCCAACACTCTCCTGCACATTACTTTACCTCCAGTGTTTGGGCAAGCAGTGCTTTCTGCACAGGGTTGTCTAAATTGTGTTTATGAGAGTCCATATTAATGGCTAAATATTGTCTATTGCTGAATGAGTATTTTATCCTTTGCGCAGTACACAGAAGGTCCACCTCTAGATATTCAATAAATAAAAAAATATACCCACCGTATATATAAAAACAAAAACAATACACACACAGTCTCTCCTCACTTCTGTCTGGCGTATTTGACCTTTATGTCTGATGTTTTAGTCAGCAGTTGGAAGTGAACTCTCCCGTTCTGCTCTTTTGTTTTCAGTACATTCTTCACTGTCTTTTTTTCAAATAGCCAATTGAGGCTTCAGGTCATGGTTAAAGACCTATTCATTCTACAAACCTCTCTTCTTCTTTTGGCTCTGTCAACAGTGTTTCATTAAAGCTCAGGTCACTGTAGTTTGTTCTACCTTTAGCTCCCATTGGTGGCAGGGTTAGTTTCTCTTAGTCCTTTTTTTAGAAAATTTTGCTTAACAGCAACTGCAGTTAGGATGGCTTTTGTGTTTTTCCTTGTTGTTTTTTATGCTTTTTTTCTTTCTCTCCACTGCTTCAAAATTATTTTCTATTTTTTTCCTCTACTTATTTTCTTTAGCCATATCATTGTGACATTTTTTCACATTTTTCTCTCTGTATCATCATATCTCTCCATTCAGGCAGTACTATGAGATGCTGTACAACACTGCAGATGAGCTGCTGAATCTGGTGGTGGACCAGGGTGTTCGCTACACAGAGCTGGAGTACATCAATGCCCTGTCCTTACTCCATCGCAGCCAGACAGGTGTAGGGGACCTGAGCACCCAAAACATCCGGCTTCAGAGGCTGAAGGAGATCATCTGTGAGCAGGCGGCCATCAAACAGGCAACCAAGGACAAGAAGATCACCACAGTGTAATGATTAAACAGGACATGGTCCAGAGGGGGGGTGATGACCAATCAAGAAATCTCTGTCGCACATATTTTTAGTTTCAGCTCCTTCAGATCTGTCAAGCAGGATCACGTGCAGCAGATAATTGGGTCATGTGTGAGAGAGTAAGGAGTGATATAGCAAAAAGTTGCAGCACAGGGGATATTTAGGAATTGGGTTAGATAACACAGAAATAGATGCTTGATCTAAAACTAGATCATAAAGTGTGTGAAATATGTTGATGGAAAGTGTGTCTGCTCCATTTTTGTGATGAAACGCATTGTAGTCGAGGGTTGGCACAGATGTACTTTCCAACTCTGGGCATGTAGATTACATACTGTAGATATATAATATGTGGAATATGTGGGAAGTGAGGTGGCAGAAGGTAACCTGTATTGTCAATTTACACTTTTTAAAAGACACAACAAATGCAGCACTAGTGCTCCAACTCCAACAGTCCCCTCCGACTCCAGCTCCTGCAATAACAATAACAGGCGATTGTCTTGGACACTCAACTGAACTTAGGCCCCATCTCATCTCATTTTCCTATTAGATCTAAACTGCTGCTCTAAATTACCCTATCTCTCGTCTCATGGCAGCCCCATGGGCCCACTGATTCTTTCTGCAATAACAGATGCGAGATTAGACTGTCTGAATGAGGCTGCTGTCAGTTTGGGTTGTTCCCCATAGATTTCCCTAACTGAGAATTGTATCATATCTATGGCTGTTAAAATCTGTTTATCTGTGTTGGTTTTTTTCTTATAGTTTGTGCAGTAAACTAGTGTGGAAAGTTGGGAGCTGATTAACATTTTTTTTTTTTTTTTTTTTTTTACAAATTAGACAACAGAGACTCAGTAATGAAGATATTTTTGCTGATTTCAGTTTCATCCTTTCATAAAACAGGATTTTATTTCAGATGTTATATTTCAAGTCCAGCCCACCACAGTGGAATTACTTTTTTTGTCATGGCATGTGTGTGAGAATGCATTTTGTCAGTCCTACTAGCTCTATTAACCAAAACGATGCAATTCTAAATCTTGTTGTCCCCACTACATGTGTGCAAGTCTTTTAAATTGAACTAAACGTATAAACTCAAGAGACGATCACAAATCATTCCCCTCCCTGCAACCCTCCCTGTTTTTAGTTCATTAACTTTGGAGAGAAGTACTTAACGAGAGCAGGAGAGGGGAATGGGAGCCTTGTCAATACAGCAGGCTCGGCGCTGGTCTCCCTGAAGCCCATGGAGCAATCCATCATAATGACACATAGGCTGGGATCGATGGGAAAACAACCACGGAGCTGCTGAGGGGTTCGCCTACCCCTCTGAAACGTTCACTTGGTGTAAAATCTAAAATCTGCTCATTCAGCTGTACAGCACTTCAGAGTTACTTTTGTTATGTTATACATGGGAAACTTTAATACAATGTTAACTGTGTCATGTCCCACACACTATTATACTATTATCCCACTGCACACACATAACCCCTAAATGTTCAGAATGCTTACCGTATGTATTGGGCATAATCTATATACGTAAGTGCCAACCACTCCTGCTGTCCATTTTTTTTTATTCAGGAATGAAATATCTAACACATAATTGAGGTTAGTTTTTTTACTTGGAGGTCTATTTTTCTTTGCATTGGGTCTTTATTTTGCCCATTCTTTGAGTAGAGTAATTTCTATTTTTCAAGTAATCATGACTTGAAATCAAAACATCACAGTGTGTTTAAACGCTCCTCTTGTTAAGTGTCATAAATGCTCGGACATGTTTGTCTAGTCTAAATTAAGCACACCTTTGTTAATGCATACACACATACACTGAAAAAATAAAAATTCCAACCTTGTTCTGTGTATTTTGTACATTGTTTTCCTTGTGTGATTGCATGACAGTCATATTTTCCTTTTGGGGGAAGATACAGCTGGCAAGAGTTCATGCACACAATAACACCTCTTTCACACATGACAGCACAGTCATCACTGTTTGATGCACCACCTTATGTCATATGAGCGAGACGGATCCAAAACCAACACTAGAGGATGTATTTTACCTGACGGCCGTGATGTGTTGTCTGACATGGTTGAAAGCTTGAAGTGCAGCTTATTGGAATCAGAAAAATAAACCGACAATATACAACCTGAAGGCTTCTGTTGTTGCTTTAGGCACATTTTTATCTCTTGGCACGCATAATTTGTAGTAGTTTATTTTTTACCTTTTTTTTTGTTTGTTTTAAACCGAGAAGCACGTTTCTCATTTTACTTCCGTTGTAAAATGAATATGTTAAAACGCCTCAAGTTGTTGAATATAGAAATAATGATAAATTGGTCAATATCACAAAGTTAAAAAAAAGAATTTTGGTTTTAGTCAGGCTTTAGTAAACTTGAGTCATTACACTGGACGCACCTGCTTGTTCCTTTTGGGAATGCGTGTCAAGTAAATTAAGTAATTTGGGCTCTCAATGTGTTATCTTTGAATATTTGAATTCCTTTAATGGCAGTTTACAACTCTCACAGATGCCTGTGCTCCATAAACTGTATATTAATATTAACAGTCTATGCTGTGCTTACACAGGGCCACTGTCACTTTTGAGAGCCACCAGCTACATGACCCGCAACTCTATTTGTCTCTTAATTGAAACGTTGCCTAGCGACGAGACTGTGTGCGCTTCTAGTGAAAAACCTGCTAACTCACTAGCTAGTTAGCTGGAACAAGGAAATTTAGTCTTCAGTCCTTCGTCGCCGAGTTTTCATTATGGAATAATGAAGGAAACAACGAGTCAACAATTTTCCTCAGCCTCGCCTACCTACTTTTCCCCAGGGTCCCTCAATGACGTTCCTTTTGCAGAGGCTTCCGACTGCGGTGAGCTAACGTTAGAAGAAAACAAAGACATGGAGGTAAGAGTAGCACAACGTTACTTGATTGAGTTGAGCTAGCTGTTCAAACGTAATGCGCTATAGCTAAATGTACAGTTCTAACTACTTTGAAATTAACTTTGTGATTTTTTTAAATGATAAAACGTTAAACTATAATGCGTCATTACCAATGTACAATTGTTGTTGACGAAACAAGTCAGGTTGGCTTAATGGAGCAGTTTCAATAAAACTATATTTGTTCTCTTCAGGTAAAACAGCTAACCTTGCACAAGAGGTCTGGGGAAGTAAAACAACACAGCAAGGTCAAATGGTTCATTATTTGAAACTTGTGATAGCGACATTAACAGCATTTAGATTAGTGTGCATCCTTCCTAAGTGTGTGTAACGTTATTGCATAAATATACATATTCATGTCTGCTTTTAGTGGCGGAAGCTGTGAGCACTAGGTGATGTTCTTAGTGGTCTCAGTCAATGTTGTCTTCAAATTTTATAACTGCATTATTATTATTATAAGGATGCTCATAGTTCACTGCTGTCAATTCGGCTTTCTATTTTTATAATACTAAATTTCAATGTTTTTCTGTTTACAGAAGGATGGTGTTTTAACTGCTGAGGTTGTCTCCAGCTGTATGTCCAACCTTGGACGTGTTGGCACTGGGCTGCAACATTTGTACCACCAGCTTTCCTTGCCTGTAAGACACTCACCTCCACATACAGCAATTTTGTATATTACATTATATGTCTTTTTAGTCAAGTGTAGTCATTGATTGCATTTTGTGTAAAAGCAATTAAAAAATATTCACAGTTTGGTCCACATAGACTACTGTTTTGCTTAATGTGTGAAGAGTTTTGACTTCAGTGTTGACCAATGCATGTTAGCAACCGAAGAAAAGAAACTGTCATTTTGAGGCCAATTGAGTTTAACTAAGTTTGTATTTTTCTCTTCTTTTTAGAGTCATGATCTCAGTGACATCTCTGTTTTATGCAATTATGTCCATCTTCAAAAGCTGGAACTGCCGCACAACAAAATTAAAGGTGACTTTTTGTTATTCTCATATTAATTACGCAACCTTATACCTATTACAGACTTTTTTTAAAGTATTCTAATTAAGACATGATTTGAATATTTTACTGTGTTGTGGTCTTCATCCTTTGATCAATTACTGTAACATTACTCACCTGCTAGATTTATCCTGCGTGAGCCACATGCCCTACCTCGTCATCCTGGATGCTTCTCACAATGACATCTCCAGCTTCTTTGGGTTCCAGCCACCCAAGAACCTAAAAGTAACGCAGGACCTTGAGCTGACAGGATAAGGCTTCACTTTCTTATGCTATTCCCTTAAGATAGGCCTGGATTTGTATAGCCCATCTGTAGTTTCTTTGAATATGCTTACAAGGCATTAACTGCCCTTGAATGACAGTGAACTTTAGTAGATGAAAAAATTCATTCCCATTCTCCATGGATTCAGTCAGAGAATTTCTTTAGTGAGAAATACTGAAGACTTTTATGCTTTTTGCTTTTTTTTTGCAGGAGGTCAATTTCTCCCACAACTGTATAACAAAAATGAAGGATTTGTCAGCCTTTTCATCTCTTAGTCATTTGGATCTGGGTTGTATCCTTACTAAAAGACATTTACATTTATCCATGTGCAACTTGCACATACACACTTCCTGTGTCTGGCTTTGCCTCTTTCTCTTTTAGTTGCACACTCTATTATTTTTTTCAAAACCCCTAAAGCTTTTTTCTCTACCCACTGTATATATGATAATTTCTATGAAAATATACTTAAGAAACGCACATGTTTAGCAGCATTTTTCCCTTTTGTATTATTCTTAACATTCCCATACTCAGACAACTGTCTCAGTGAGATCAGTGGCCTTGAGCAATGTTGCAAGCTCACCCATCTCAGCCTGGCACACAACAGGCTCTCTAGGATCAGCGGCCTGGACAGTCCTGTGCTTCTCACACACCTTTGCCTTGTGGGTCCTACTCTATTACAGTCAAAAATATGAGCAGAGTGCACATTCACACACAAACATTCATGCACACAGCACATTCATGCACTTACTCACAAGCATGAATTGTAAACAGAAATCTAAAAATGTGTCTTTCTTTTCCAAACACTAAGATGTATGGCTTTGCAGGAGGTTGTTTCCCTCCATGTGTTGTCTAGTACACACACACACACAAACACACACACACAAACACACACACACACACACACACACACACACACACACACACACAGTATTTTGCAGTATTTTGCCTCATGTATGCTACATTTTTACCTATTTATGTTTGCTCTCTATTGTCTCCCTCTCTTTATGTATCTGTTTTTGGCTTCATTTTTACATTCAGCAAAACCTTGGCTCCCTGTACGAGAATCACCATATGGTCCAACAGCAGGCCTTCTCTCTCTCTCTCTCGCGCTCTCTCTCTCTCTCTATCTCTCTCTCTCTCTCTCTCTCTCTCTCTCTCTTTCTCTTTCTCTCTCTCTTTCTCTCTGTGTGTGTGTGTGCACGTGAGTGTACGTGTGTACAAATGCATGTTCTGTCCTTTATCAGTGTTTCCTCATTGTCAGCAGCCATTGTTATGGCGGTGTCTGCCCCTGTCTGGAGCTTTGCTTTGGGACCAGCTGCTGGTGTTTGAGTGAGCCTGGACCAAGTTCAGCACACACACTCACTCATACCTTGTTCATCCAGCATCCATCTAATCCCATCCCTGACCCCACTTCCTCACATGCCGGCTCCCTAAAGAGCACAGCCCTGTCAGCCGGCCTGTTTCCCAGCCCATCACAGCACCGACCTAGAGCTTCAAGAGACCAGTGCGGTCACCCACCCCCACTGACAGCAGCCCTCTGCCAGGCAACATGCTTGGCAAGAGCAGGACACGGTGTGGCCAGACACCTAGATAACAGCTCCAGTCAGTCAAATGAAGTAAGAAGCAGGCTGGGGACCCTGATGAGGGAGGAGTGTCCAGATCTGGTTCTTTACTTGGTTAGCGTGCTGCGCTAGCACCTCGCCAGCTGTTTGGCTGTCAGTCCTCACCTGTCAGGGTTTAGCAGAGAGAGGCAGGCCTGCCACTCAACTCAGTACTAAGGGCAAAGAAGGTTCAGACATCATGCAGAGTGACCATGGCATGTCCTTAATATTTATAAGTGGGAATCATTGCTTGAAGTCACTTATGTATGCATACATATTCATGAATATCATCTACTTACCTCTTTAAATGGGTCTTTTTTCCTGTCTGTGACTAGAGGGGGAACCAGCTGAAAAGGATTGAAGGGTTGGAGAATCTGAAGAGTCTGCAGGTTCTCGACTTGTCTCTGAACCACATAGCCAGTCTTTCTGGCCTCCAGAATCTCCGCCAACTGGGCTCCATAAATCTGGAGAAAAACCTGGTATTGATCTGAGCAAAACTTCAGAAGAATTGCTAAACAGCACAAATGACAGCCTAAATCTTACATGCAATTAAGCTTATGAAGGAGAGTTCAACATTCAAAACATTCAACAAATTTACTGATAATAGGAATGCACTGTACCATCACACATACAAGTAAAACTAGCCGAAGCACAGAGGTTTAACAGATTTGGAAATGTCGACCAAATATCGACGGGACTCCAATATGAGTACACTTTAATAAAGGAACAAAATTATAGTTTGAAAAAATTGTCATAGACTAAGAAAATGAACCTTAATGCTCAACAAGTTTCTAAATTTAGAACTACAAACCGTTAAATGGAGTAATTTGTAATTTTGTTTCAGATCAGTGAAGTACAGGAGTGCAAACACATTCATGATCTGTTCCTGTTGAGGGACCTCAACCTGCTGGGAAACTCCATACAGGTAACCCAACCATTCATTGACCACATAGTTTCATTATGAGAATTTTTTTTTTTTTTTGTGGTGATATACTGTGTATGACAGATGTCCATCTTAATGCATCTAGTCCTCATGTGTTCTGTACCCAGCCTGTAAGCAGTCAAAGCTCTATGAGGACTTCCATCTGTATATAGCTTTTGAAAGTTGATGAAAGGCTGTGCTTTATGTATAGATTCATCATACATTTTTGTAACATACTTTATGCAATGTGAATGTAATTGTTAGGAGCAACCTGATTACAGACTCGCAGTTATTTTCCTCCTGCAACATCTGACTGTGCTGGACCAAGCTGAAGTTACTGCAGAAGAAAAGGTATGAATGAACGTAATAAATAGTTTCATGACCAGAGGAACTGTTGCAATTTAACACCACAAACACTGTGGCTCAACACGCCAGATCCCTTTTTTACAAAGCTAGAATTAATGCCACCAACAGAATTCAACTGTTATATTTTCCATTGATGCAAAATTGCTTATATTACACTTGATTACTCACCTTAAATCCCAGGTGGCATCAGTAAACAAGTATGACCCTCCTTTGGATGTGTTGGCTGCCAGGGATCATATGACCCACCTGGTATATCAGCTGATGCAGCCTCAGGTGCTCTATGAGAGGTTGGTACAAATGTACGGTACTCTTTATGATCCTAACCTCTAAAATATCCTCTGCCTTGTTCTTAAATTTAAAGCTTAAAATCAAACACCCAACGGATTGAGTTAAAATAATCGTAACTATTAATTCTGATGTAGGAAAAGGGACAATACAAAATGTGGACTATGTAAAGGTTTACAATCAAATGCGTTGATTAATAACTACTTAATAACAAAAGTTGCTTTTAAACCTTTGCAGCATTTTATCTGCGCTGCTTCTCTATTGCTCACATTATCTACTCTCTAAAAGAAAAAATTAGTTCATGCATCTGCACTTTTTTTTTAAACATCCATCATCAGCAAATAAAATGCTGCAGCTACAGCCAATTTACTATTCTCCTCTGTGCTTCCTAGAAAGAGCACATCCATATTGCCTACAAGGCTCGTGTTTGTATTGACTGCAGGAGTGGCTTTCATGACTGGAGAAGTCTGTGCTATGGCTTTATGGATTAATATGCTTAACTCTTGCTCATCTCAGAGAGAACGTAATTGTAAAGTTTATCAGAAACCTGTGTGTGTGTATATGTATATGTTTATGTGTGTCCGTCTGTCTGTCTGTCTGTCTGTGTATGTATCTGTGTTTCCAAGCAGTACTATGCCCAATGCAGACTCTCCATATCCCATGCTGGTTCTGACCGGTCCACCAGGCTGTGGGAAGCGGGAGCTGGCTCACAGGCTGTGTCAGGAGTTGAGCGACTACTTTGCGTACGGGTCAGTCTTAAACCTTCTGTACACATACCCACATGTGATGGTCGCATGCAGAGTCATTATTCAGAGATAGTGTCAGCTAACACTACTTGCGTTGTCACTTAAATAAATAACCAAATTCAGTAGATTAAAACAAGTTTGGAAAAATGAACTGTCTAACTGTTTAATATGCAAAACAAGTTTTGTTAATGGTTACAGTAAAGCTTTCAAAAAAAAATCTGATCTCAATATACTGTTGGTAACAGTAGTGTGACAAGTAAAACAATTTTTTTGATCTATTTCTCTTTTGTACATTGTACTTACTGCCGTGGAAGTCAAACAGCTGCTCATGAAATTAACCACATGGTGGAGTTCAGTGAACTAAAGAAATGACCTAAAAGCTGCACGGATCTGCAAATTGGGGTGGTTATTCTCAGTGGGACTCACTTAGTTTTAGCAACCCTTTGTTATTAATATAAATACATGTGTAAATACATATTACCAACAGGAAAAAATGAAGCATTTGCTCCTGAATAAGTATTAAAGAATAGGTCAGATATTCTGAAGTAGCCCTCCTACTGGTCTCCTTTGATGGTTGCAGGTCTAAGATTGTTCATATACTGTGTGTGTGTGTGTGTGTGTGTGTGTGTGTGTGTGTGTGTGTGTGTGTGTGTGTGTGTGTGTGTGTGTGTGTGTGTGTGTGTGTGTGTGTGTTCACAGAATCTCTCACACCACTAGGGGGCCCTACTCCAGAGAGGTGCATGGAATTGATTACCATTTCATCAATGAGGAAGATTTTCAGAGCATGATTAAAATGGTGCGTTTTTTTGTACATTACAGCCTTTGACATTTCAAAGTATTTCAATACTCACATTAATCATGTGCAGTCAGTGTCTTAAATCATGAAACAAATTAATATTCATCACAAGTTAAATGAATGCACCTCCTCCGGAAGTTTCAAACTGAATTCACTCACTGGCCATACTTTTTTATTTTATTTTTTATTAGAATTGATTGATTTTACTTTAACTGGTTGACATTTTAATCAAGCTTTTTTGATAAGGTGCTAAACATTTAACTATTAGCCAATTAGTTAAATTTTCTCAGGAATGACTTGTCAAAGCATCTTTTTCAACATTTGCAGGGTTTGTTACGAGACAACTGACAAGGACACAGAGAGCCAATAATACCATCAATATGCAGACACTGGTCAAAATTCCATAAAATACACTGTTTTCTTTAAGGGTCAGCAACGGCCAGGGTCTGATTTTATTAACATGATCAGTTTGTATTTTGTTTATCAACTAGCTACTTGATCTTATTCATTTCACCTACTTTTTTACTTCAGTTAGAAACATACTGTAGGTGCTGAGGTCTGATGTCTTGGACACATTTGTTTTCCATCTTGTCCCTCTTGTCAAAGTGCCTGTTATGTAAGCGTGGTGGGGGATGATGGATAGTGGTCTGGATCACGTAATGATTTACACAGTCAGCCCTTTGGTGCTGGTGTGATTCCTTTGTGTCCTCCAACAGAGGAAGTAGATCAGGTTAACTTTACAGTATGTCCCTCCTCCCCCATCCTGTCCTGCAGTTGATATGTCCATTATTTTCCTTTACCCTCCATTCTCCTGTTGCCAGCTACTTGGTTTATCGCTGTCCTGTCCTTGCTTTCTTATTCTTCATGCTCTCACCTTTCTTCAGTCCTTTTCCCTTCACATGTGCTTCTCAGTAACTATGCAATCATGACCTCTTGAACCCACTTATTGTGGCCCTTTAAAATTAAACTCAATCAGTAGTCGTTGGTACTTATTATACTCCTTACTGTGATGTAAACACAAGGAGCACCTGTTGTGCTAGTTTGTCTAAGAGGAATCAAACTTGTAAAGGAGTGTTTGAAAGCTCCCAGGACATAGAAATATGTTTGAGGGTGCTTTAATTCCTGCTTAAATTATTATCTTGAGGAGACACAGTGAAGCTTATGCAAATTATCAGCAAAATGTTTTGCATGTTCATATGAAAGTTTCACGTGAGCACATGAACGTTTCGTGTGAGCACATGAAAATAAACCTTAGATTTATTTTCATATGCGCCGCTTTGAAACCCATTTTGCGCTAATATGAACAGTGCCAGTGCCACAGTCAGCCGCACTGCAGCAAAGAACTCCGATTAGAAAGGATGGTGGCTAAATATGAGTTTATAGATGCCAAAAGTCTTCAATTTGTCATAAGAGTGGGACATTCTAAACGCTTAACGTGGTTTAATGCTACCGAAACAACAAATGATTACCACAATCTATTCTCCTCGCAATTTGTGTACATTCACCTATATATTTGTGAGTTGGCCAGATATTTGTAACTGTTCATAAATGAAAGTAATTGCCCGATCCAAATAGCTGTATCCTCGCGGCGGAACAGATTACAAGATTTTAAAATCCATTAAAAGTCGTATCAAAACAACATAAGGGTGACGACTTGCCAGCAAAGCAGCAATGCCCTTATAATGAAGACCTATATTAAAATGTAGTGTAACTGACTCCTGTACTGTACTCATTCTCTAGCTGTCACTGTCCCCATTATGTCCTAGCTAGGCTACATCAATAAACGGCATCAATAGGAACTTGCATGTGCGCATGTGAAAGTTTCACGTAAGCACACAAAACCAAACTTTACATTTTTTTTGCTCATGTCCCCTTAGGGGCTCCGTATAGAGAAGACAGAATTTAGACACTTTTTTAATAAGGCTAAAACTTTACATAATAAAGCCAAGTTAGATTACCAGTTTCTTGTTGACATACAGTTTCCTGCTTCTGGCTCCACATGTGGCCGTTTAATTGACAGGCCAGTTTTAACGTTGCTTTTTAAAAGTCTGTGCTCTTTAATTGCTGCAATTTTAAATTGAACCAACCAGTCAAAATAGAGATGCAAATAAATACCTAAAAAAAAAAAATACACAAAGATTACATTTGCTCTAATAGCTACTAAATTACTGTGATATAATTTACACAAAGTAACGTTTTCTTTGGAATCATAACAAGTAGTAATATGTCTGAATTCACTTTTGTTACCACAAACTGAAGAACAATAATTACTTGTCTGATTTATTTGAGTGTTATAGACCATGCTCTTTAAATGCAACTGCCCTAAAAAGCTGGCAGACAAAAGGTCAGGGGGCATGTTTGACAAGTAGCAAAGAGAGGTATTTTTGCCCTGGTCACCAGGTCAAAAGTTCAGTTCACAGGTGGGCAAATGACTTTAGGTTGTTAAACTTGACAGGACATGCGTTGGTTGTGAATATGTGTTAAATAGTGTGTCCACTTAAGGAGATAAATTAAGCTCATAACGGTAACCGTGATGAATAATGGGGCAATAAAGTAGTGCACTAAAATGGCCTTGCATTCTTTCCCCCCATAACTGAAAATTGTCTTGTAGGGTAAGTTTATCCAGACCATGCAGTACGGGGGTCACAGCTATGGTCTGACCAGAGATGCCATAGAGGATGTAGCCAGAGAAGGACTAGCCTGCTGTGTGCATATGGAGCTAGAGGTGTGTATGGAACCTTCTTATCTGAGAGTACATCAAGCAGGCTAATACCATGTGTAGTCAATATAGCCAGTAGATTAACAGAAAGTTAAAAATCAGACAGATTTAGAATCTACCGGCATCATAGGATCCTTTAAAAGGTGCAATTATCACTTTTGCAATAAATGTGGCAATATGTTCAAACAATAAAATTGGGGTGGCCGTGGCTCAGTGGTAAAGCATTGCCAATTGGAAGGTTGGTGGTTTGATCTCTGGCTCTGCAGTCAAAGCAGTCAAACACCAAACCCAGAGTTGCCCCCAATGCTTGCACATTGGAGTATGAATATGTGTTAATGGTTCCTGTACTGTGTAAAAGCCCTTTGAGTAGACAAAGTAGACTAGAAAAGTGCTATATAAATGCAGTCCATTTACATTTCCAATTCAAAGTTACAATAAAGAGAATATCAAACCATCATGGGAACAGAACTGCAAACTGTTTGTCTATCCTCGCAGGGTGTGTTCAGTCTGAAGAACACCTACTTTGAGCCTCGATACATCCTGCTCATCCCCATCCAGGTGGAGAAGTACATGGACCACCTGAAAAGCCATGGTCTCTATACCCCAGCACAGATCGACATGGCAAAGTCACGTATAGAGCTCTACGCCAATACCAACAGGCAACGACTTGGATTCTTCGATAATGTTATTCCCTGTGGTACGGCAAGGAAGCATTTTTTATTCAAGTATTTTTTATTGTGACATGGAAAGTATTTTTTCATGTTGTTTGATGCTGTACTTGATTGGTGTGTATTATTTACACAATAATAATGGTAGTTGTATATCCTCAAATGGCTAATTAGATCCATTTTGCTATTTAGTTAATTAATATTTAATTGTAGTACAAAGTGTGATTATAAATATTTACAAATCATTTTCAACAACAACGGAAAATCAAACCATGAACACTTAATTGATTCCCTGGGGAGAAATGTTCTTTCTACTTAACTTTAACTTTTAGATATTATGTTATTGTGTTGTCTTTTCTGTGGTCACTCTGTGATCTGGCAGTTTGTCATTGTAGGGCTGCAAAATATATATATATATATATATATATATATATATATATATATGCGCGCCTGGATGGCCTTAAGTGTCATTGGTATAGCTTTAGATAAATTTACCCGAATGCACTAAAATCCATATACAACACTTTCAATCCAATTACCACATGTATTAAGGGCACATAGCCGCAGAATAGCTGTGTGTTTATCATTCCCTCGTGAAAGCACTCAGACATGTTAGCTAGTTTCTTAATGAGATGAACATACAGGGAGCGCAGAACCTCATCACTTTTATGCACTGGTAGCTCGCGCCTCATTACACTAAGGTCATCATCCCCATATCTTTGATTCATTACTGTTTGATGGGAGATGCATTGGCTCTGTTCACAACCAGATTGTGTGTGTGTGTGTGTGTGTGTGTGTGTGTGCGTGCGTGCGTGCGTGTAGATGACTGGGATAAAGCCTATCAGACACTGAGGCAGGTAGTTAAGGAGTACCTTTTGCTAGACGAAGAAGGAGAAAACAACCACAGAGGATCCCTTGACAACAGCTCCACTGGTGTGTATTTGTTTGTTTGTTAAGATCATCATTAGCAAACTCAAAGCGTCAGGGCCTACTCATTATGTGGTATTTTGCCAGGTCACCCTAGCAACACGTCCACAGAGAGAATATGGACAGTACTGTGTGAACCAACCTAATAAGAGTGAAGTGCTTACACGGAATCAGAGACAGTTTTGAACCGAGACGCCCCAACTCAAAGTAGTTTCCTGTATATGTGTCACGTCGGCTCCGCCACGGCCATGCCTCCTTAGGAGACAAGCGGCAGGTCTGTGTGAATTCATTCCAACAGGAGAAGTGAACATGAACACAGACTAGGTGGGATATTTCATAGTACTACCCCGTAGTAGTCAACAAAGTAAATATTGGACCCATTCTTCACAAGCCACATATCTCCAGAACATTCTGACACTAACATGTCTCAGGACCAAACTCTCACGAGATCTGGCAACACAGAGAAGCTAACGTCGGCAAATGTTCGTGAACACCCTAAAAAAACTAAACTCTGTGATGCTAAATATGTATTTTACTTGTGTAAATGTCTAATGTTAGCAAAAGAACATATTAACAAATTATTCAAATATGACTTTTAATTCATCCATGTGACGTTCACTACATGTTCAAACAAGGCCACGCCCCTTTAGTCCATTGGGGCTGCTTGAAATGCTTTATCATAAAGGATCTTTGATTGGAAAAAAAAAAAGTGTAAAGAATTCCTACATGTTTTTCTTCTGTTGATGCTCAGAGCAGCCATGTTCAATTGTGAGTTCAGGGTTGGTGAGCTTCTTCTCAAAAATTCCAACTTTCCAGTTCAACTGCAACTCACTATAAGACTGAAAGAAATACTCAAATGGCAACACTTGAGTATCTCAGCTTGGGCATTCACCACATAGAAAGGGTCTGATGAAAATAGGCTATCAGTTGCATTTTTGGAATTTTACCCATGCAAGGAAAATTTTTAAATATAAGCATTAATTACACTGCATTTTTTTTTACCTTCCTTTTTTAATCTCACCCTCAACTTTATGGAAGTGCAATACTAGATCGCTGTAGCGCTCCTTCAACTCGGCAGGAATAAGATTTGGAAATGTCTAAACAGGAAAATGTTTTCATGCTCTGCTTACATGTAGTGTATTCGCTGTTTATGTGCATGCATGTATACACAGTATGTTCGTCATGTGCGTCATGTACTTATGTATGCTGTAGCCGCATATACAGTATTACACAGTATTGAATCATCTGTCTCATCCTTTCCAGGAAACGAGCCAGAGGAGAAGCTAGCTTCACCACCCCTGCCGAGGTCAGGATCCAGCACACTGGCCTCACTCTCTGCCACAGCTCTTGACCCCTCAGATCCCTCCTACAGAAACTATTTTACCAAGATCCATGAAGAGCTCAGCCCTCAGAAGAGCCCCGCTGTGAGTTGCAAGATGTCTGATGAAAAATGTATTGATAATGACTGATAATAAAGACTGTAAGTGAATAGACATCCAAAATGTAACATAAATGTATGGGAAACAATCCTCAATTTTTCAGACATTATGCACGCTCATTTTCTATCCCTCGCTGCCAGACATCATCACTCCTGGTCCCCCTCCACTTAAACTCCTGTTTCTCACCTGCAATTCCCATTTGTCTTCCCTTCCTTTCACCTTCCCACTTCTTCTCAACTACTCCTTTTATTTCCGCCTTTCTCCTCTGCAGGAGCTAGCTTCCATCAGGAGGCGTGAGCAGCTGGTGAGAGAGGCAGTAGTGGGGAAGAGTCCAGGGGTCTACAGCCAGCTCTTTAAAAGGTTCATTATAAGTAGCATGCACTCCACCTCACAACAATGCTTAATTTTAAGTGGGCACTTTCAGCTGGGCCAAATTGGTTTAATATGTGCACTTGTCCTTATTGTGCTTTGATGGTTTGTTTTGGGTTATTCTTTGACCTTGGAGGTGAAGTGGCAGGTGGCCACATTATTTGAATCTGAGTGTTTGTTAAAACGATGGGCTTTTGGAGTGGCACTCTCCTCTCAGTTGTCCTAAAATATAGCTGTCACCACCTGTAATGACTCCACCAATTTTGAATGGAAAAACCTGATTGTGAAATTGCTTTTTTGTATGCGCTATACTTAGGAAGAAGAGGTATTTAATTTAGTCTTATTGACCTCTTTTTTGATTACCTCAGCTCTGCTCAAACAGCCCCATCATCACTGCAGAAGCCTAATACTCATTTAAGTGAGGACAACAGGTAAGCACACACACACATATGCATATACATTTACAAGTGCTCACACTCTACCAATCCAGACAAAAGTCAGAAATAAGGCCCGATGTCTCTTTATGAGAATAACAGATTTATATCAAAGTTTGACTCTTTATGGTTTCTAAACTTATAATAATAGCATTTTGATTTAAGATGAGGTGAGAGAAGCCAGAGGAAGTCTTGTGGTTTCATAAAATCAATCTGAAGATTTAGGCGCTGGGAACTGCTTTTGTGGTAGCATCCGTTACTCCCTATAGGCCTGTTTTTACAACAAATGTTCACTCTTATAGAGCTCTTTCTACTGGTATAAGCCATGTGGGGGAAAATCTGAACACACATGCCCACACGCTTGCTTACATACTATACAGTATATACAGTCACTCAAGAGTTTATATCTTCTGGTGCTTTTTCTCCCCATTGTGTCTACACTTACACTTAATAAAGGTGTACTGCACAAAGGTGAATGTAATCAAATATTGACATAGAATGTGTGGTTATGTGCTTTTCTCAACTGTACACAATAGCATACATTTATTTCATTATTTTTTTTAGAAAATATCCAGAATCCAGTATAGAGATACATACAGACCATGTAACACAGTATGTTTGTTAAAAATGATTGTGTTCCCCTTTGGGTTCATGTTCTCAGAAGGCGAGTTTCACCAAACTTGTTTAAAATCTACAAGCTCTGTCAATGCAGTCTGAGCAAAACATGCCCCCCAGTATGTACTGTTAGCATTACTCAGCCCTTCAGTATTTCTATAGAGGATTCCAGACATCTGTGTACCTGTTGGCAACTCTCTTAATAGGGACGTGTCTTTACTTGTGTGTGTCTCTCCTCACATACAGTAACAGAAGATCCTTTTGTATATCTGTAATAGGATTTGTTTTGCACATATTTGGGTTTGTGTGTTTGTGTTCATGTGCACTTGCGTGTGTATGCATCTTGCATCGAAGACTATTCTTATTGCGTAAATTCATTAAGAAAAATCTATACCTGTTTGTTTATTGAGTACCAATTGTCATCGCATAATGAATGTCTCATGGACATGGATAGTGTAGCATGTGGTCAAACATACTGGCGATATATCCAGTCCAGCCCCTCTTGGTGTTCCAAGCATGATGGTAAAACTTCCAAAAGCACATTCTGCTAAAGTTTGTTTTAGCAGAAGCGTCTCACTATATATTTTTGTGTTTTTCTCACTTGTCAGTGGTACCTTTAACAACTTAATGTTGGTTTCACTGCACACATCACACCTTTCTCACTACATGCACTTCCTTCTTCCTTTTCTCTCCTTGTCTGTTTCTTTTTCCCTCACCTTTTTATAAGCAACTCGGATGAGTCTCGCGCCAGTTCAGCCACGGGCTTGTCTGGTTCAGTGGAGCCGTTTGATATGTCTGTGCAGGGACACACTTTGGAAGCGCTAAAAGGTTATTACTGTTTAGTTTTTTTTTTTATCATTGTTGGGTATTTCTGTGTTGTTATATGTAGATACCAAAGAGAGGAGAGATTTAAAAAGCAGCTAGAGGCCAGTGGAAAAAACAGTTTAACAAATACTTTGTGTAATACTAATTATTGCTTTAGGTTTTAACACTTTTCCAAACTATGCAAAGTATATTTTTATATTTTATAGTGTATATACTAAGTTATTATATATTATTATGTATCTTTCTTTTTCACTTGTCATTCAGTTCATAGTTTAGCCTTTACTGTCAGTCACCAAAACATCTGATTATATGATAAAATAGCTGGCTGTATTAAGTTCTATTTGTTTATGTGTTTCCATATCTTTGCTTGCAAATAAAATATTCCCATTTTATACCTCCTGGCATCAGGCCAAACTCCTGAAGCCCACTTTCCAGGCACAGACCAGCTAGCTGTGGCCGTGTCTCCCTCCTCTGATAGACGTCCGGGATCCGACATTAAGCCCATTCTGCCACCAATCCCCGCTGGGCGCAAGACCCCTGCATCGCCTAGCCCGGCTCCTTCACCCTGACACAGCCCACACACAGCAATCGATGAGGGAGGAAAAGTAGACAGGGAAGGATAGCTTCACATAGCTTAGAAAATTGATGAAGTCAATAAACCAGTAAATGTAAAGTAACTTATAATTTGGCCTGTGAAATTTTTAAAAATCAAAATATTCCCCCGACCAAACAGACAACTGCAAAACCACGTGCTTGTTGCTATCTTCAATCTATACACTGTGATGTGATCTTTTCCCAGGCCAGACACTTGCAAAGTTCGGGCTGAAGGTATAGTAAGTGTTGACATATATTATGATTATAGCTCATTCACAGATTGAGTAGCATGTCTTTCAGTTATGATAAATATAGTAGCGTGTTAAAGAATATAGCTCCAATGTGTTTTAATATTAAAATGTTAAAATTCTTGACTAAAGGCTTATCTGTTTAACTTGTTGGTACATGTCATGTCTTATGAATGGAGCATTCATTTTCCTGACAGTGAAGTGGCATTATATTTCCTAATGTTCAGAAATCTCATCAAAGAGGAGTTTCCATTGACATTATCGATACTAATTTTTAATATGCAGCATGGAGCTCTCGTCATTGGATGATAAATACATCATTAATCTTTATCTCTTCTGATGGGATTATTTATTCAACTGGAAATGTATTTAGATGGAAGTCGTTGACAGGTATTAAACATTAAACCATCACAAACAACTTAGTGTGTTTTCATCATTGTGTGTGTGTGTGTGTGTGTGTGTTTGTGTGTGTTTGTGTGTGTGTGTTGCGCGCGCGTGTGCGTGCCTGTGCGTGCCTGTGCATCCGTGTATTTGTGAATTTTGCAGTGTTCATTTTTGATTTATTGTAAATTGAAATAGTCATCTGTCACAGATGTATGCATTGCTTATTTACCCGATGCCTCATTCAGTATGCTTGTAGGTGCATGTGAATGTGCACATATGGTGTGCATGTGTATTCAGAGATTCCGCACACAAGCAAAACACACCTGGCCATCCATCACTGTCTGTCTTCCTCTCAGGCAACAGATGCTGTCATAATTCTTGAAACCAGACAGTGTCTTAGGGTTCCTGGGTTCTAACCTACTTACACTGCAATGTGCAACCCTTACTATCGTTTATCATCGACTAACATGTTGTCTTCGTTTGATTTAACAACACTGGTTACCGCTATGTGCATGATAATGGTTTGCTAAAGCCTGTTAACAGAGTATAGTAAGTATAACATTAGGCAGAGATGAGATGATGATTAACTGGAATTGTCCTTATCCCTACTATATGAACCCTAGGATTTTCTACACTTTATGCATGTCTTTTTCTCTGCTTGTCAATTGATTTTTCACACATCTGTTACGGTATGTCTTTGTGCTTTCCTGTTTGCAGTTTGCATGACTACAGCAGCTACACAGCCTGCTTGTTCACAAATGTTCGAAAGACTAAATCTATTGGTTACAATTGTTACAATAGTTATCTGATAACAGAAATCTAACTCATGCATTAAACCTGCAGTTCTGTCTGCTGTTTTCAATGCATCACATGCAACTTTTAACATCACAATGCAAAACAATGTCCATAAAGAAAGTTTAAACACTGTACAGTATGCATGTAGAATGCACCACACTGTCTTCTGAACCACTCGGTTTGACTCACTTCACCAGCTGCTGAAAAATATACATGTCACACACACTCATAAAAAAAAAAAAAATCGTATCCTCAAGACAGGAACACATTTCACCAAAGAAAAAAAGAGAGCCCATCTTCTGAGAGAAACAAAGACTTTCCTGAATCTAAGATTTATGTATGCAGAAACGAGTTGTTATGGAAGAGATATGCAGAAGCACGTTATCACTCTTCACAAAGCTGAAGTACCTGATGTTATGAATACATCTGTATGATATTTGTAAGACACAAGCTACAGAAGGAAAGAGCATTAATCTAACAAATGGTAAGAAATAACAGAAATTGTAAACAACCACATCAGTTTGACTAATTGAGCAGATATCACCCTTGTTTCTAAAACTGCACTATGGTCTTGAGTAGTAAATATCCTTGTGTGAATCAATAGAGGATGGGGATGGGAATCCTGCTAGACTCCGAGGTTTAATTCCCATCATTAAAATGTATGTCTAAAACATGCATCAGTCATAGTGTGTGATTTTAAAACTATACCTTACCAAACTGTATATGGTGCTATAATACACTATTGCTGTATGCAAAATGTTTACATATACATTTCAAAGAATCTCCTGAAATGTTACTAGTTTTCACTGTAAGAAATGGTCGTCAGACAGCTTATGTATTCAGTCAGCAGTCACCTTCAGTTTAATAAAACAATATTCTTACGTTGCCAGAGCAACATTTACATTTCCATACTCCATTTCACTGTCCTAACACCGAATACAGCTCTGGCTAATGCTGTCGTTCTGAGATAGTTGAAAAATAATAATTTTCAATATTTAAAACCAATCAGAATTTGTCAATGGTGGGCCTTAACTGTGTTACACTTACAGGGGCTGTTTAAATATAGTAAAAGTCAAACAGACTCTCTCCATTCTCTGCCCAATTTGACAAGGATCTATTCAACTGTGAGTTCCTGCACTCTTTAGAGCTGCCACAGTATATAAAAACTTTCAATTATACCCTTGCTTTACAGTGACAGTGATTTGTTACAGGTACAGCAGTTAACTGCTAGTTCCCCTTACTATAGGTTTTCCTTTTAAAATGTCTTGTGAAAAAGCTGGAGGAGAGAGGGAGGGTTATGAGGCTGAGAATGGACTTTGAAAATAGTCTGTGAAAATGTAATAATATGTTACAGGTGCAGCTGTAAATGTGGTAACTAACCTTGGCACATGTAGAGTGCACAGTGTTAGGGAGGAGCAGGGACACACCTACTCATTTCATACAGAGATTAAGTGAAATTCTTGAAATTGAAAGTCTTTGCTTTGCCTTGTTTCTTCATGTGTTCTCTGTGTGGAAAGCACAGATGGTTTCAAGAACAGATAGTGGACCAATAGCACTCAAATTTGAGAACTGGTTATATTTGTCGGCTTGCATTAGTAATTATTTTCATGCAGATGATCTTTTCACGTTTCTTAAACAGATGTATTAGTAAGGTTAAGGACAATGAGAGCAGACAGGTTCCACGTGTTTTGAATTTGTGCTGAACTTGCTGTTTTGATTAATGGATATTTGCTGGAAGTACATTGGAGCAGCATGAATGACTTACTGAAGCACTGACCTTCATGTGCTGGGCTAACTTCTTCCCTCTATTTCATTCTTTGTTGTGAAGTACATTTACTCAAATACTGAACTTAAGTACAGTTTCAAGGTGCTTGTAGCTTACTTAAAAGGTTTCTGTTTGATGCTACTTTATGCTATTTCTGCTCTTACATTTCAGAGTGAAATATAATCAGAAACTAATAACTTTAACAAATTGAGACACACACCAGTGTCAGGTTTCTACTAAAAAATATATATGTGAGAATATGCTCCCACTCTGACATTTAAATGATGATTACTTTTAAAATTATCAGTTATAATAAGCAAAAGTAAGATTTGTTTGATGGCTGTTTAAAACGTTGGTACATTTTCTGATGACATGTCAGTACTTTCACGTAATTGCTTAATTGGTATTTTTATTCAAGTAAAGGATGTACATACTTATTTTATCTCAACTCTCACATTACAAACACACACATGCATGCTTTTAACCACACTAGTTTCTAAGTCTAAATAGACAGGCACAAGGGTCGTACATATCCCTGTAAGTATAAGTTAATCGGGCTATATATGTCTCCATATATATATATAACCACCCAAAGGAACACTTTCTTTAGGCCTTGACATGAAGTGCTTATCTTTCCTTGCCAAATATTTTCTTTCATTACAGTATGTCATTATCTACCATACGCATAATAATGCTTTACCTCAAGGGTAAAAGCTCCAGATTGGAGCTGTTACCAATGGCCAAGACTTTTTTGGAGGGAACACTCTGGATTATTCTCTGCAACCTTTCTCTGGCCGTGCTTGTGTAGAGGATGTTGGAATAGGTCAGGGTGGTGATATAATGAAAGCTTAAATAAGACGCACACACAACACACACCTCCGCATTAACTCTGCCGAATGATGTGGCGCCACACTCAGTAACTATGGCAACGGCACACTGCATTGCACCTCCCTGTGTGTGTGTGTGTGTGTGTGTGTGTGTGCGTGTGTAACTCATCACTGTGTTCCCTGTGGACAGATTAATTCCCTGCCAGATTCATTCCCTGTCAACTTGCTGAAACAAAAAGTTTCTCTTTTAATTAGTTCGGTGCAGTGTCTTGCTTCATCTAGCTATCTATGTAGTGTCTCTCTCTCACAGTGACTGTCTCTCTCTCCTCCTTCACTCTTTCTCTTGCTCTCTAGTGTAATTAAAGACAGTCAGTGTGGATAATAGAACTGTAATAGTGTGTAATTGCAATAATCAATACACAGTGCATACTAAGTAAATTGCCATTTATAAATATACTGAGAGGAGGCAGGATATCTCACAGAGCACAACACATAATTGGCACTCATTCATTTATATGTTATTTATGCTGTAATTGGTCATGTTGTGTTTGCCTTTAATTGTAAAACAAATAGACAATACATTGTGGTTGTTATGTACTTAGAGCATGTAGCAGTTAATGTTTAATGCTCAAAACATATAATAGCCTTAAGGCAATAGTTTAACATTTTATGAAATACACATATTTACTTTATTCATTCATCTTCTTGAGGGTTAGATGTAAGTCTCACTCTCACATCTGAATGGCCAATGCTGTATGAAACAACGACCAGCAGCCGATTACTTTAGCTTAGCGTAGACTGTAAACATTGAGAGCTCTGGCTGGCTCTGTCCAACTGGATTAAACAAACAAGATACAACATGTCAGTTACTAAGCTTTAGAGATAATGCTAGGGCAGGCAGATGTTAATATATTTGGACAGAACAGGAGCTGTTTCCACCTGTTCTCAGTCTGCACATCTCTGGGCTTATAATATTGGCTACATTATAAGCCCAGATAAGTTACAAATATTGTAGTATTTAGATTTACTTTAAATATGTACTGTATGCGGAGAGTAACAGTTTTGACATATGTATGCTAACTATATGGGATTCCTTCATTCAAGAGCTCAACCATGTGAGAGTCACTAGTGTTGGTTTCACAGACCTTAGCTGATAATGATTTTGCTCAGTGATTTACTAGCTATTATTTACGTATTACATAGGACATTGGCTTACAGTTGAAACAAACTTTTCAGACTGTTTCTTATGTAAGAAGACAAACTAAGCCACACAATTATGTAACACAGGATTTGTTTCAGCTGTTGTAATCTTGCTTGCAAACATTTTAAGTAACAAGCCAGCACAGCAATAATGTAGGAGAAAACACGCTCACACGCACACACACACACACACACACACACACACACACACACACACACACACACACTCTATCCTTCTCCCTCTCCTGCCACATCTGCTTGGTCCCCTCAGGCTGTGGGTCAGGTAGAGTGAGCTCTCAGTAGGTGGAGGAGGTGGACATGCCCAGACAAAAACTGCCCCCCCTCCAGGGTGGGCTGACCTCTCCTGGGTGCCAGTAATGTCAGGGGAGCAGAACTACGGCTGGGCTGAGGAGAGGAAGGAAAAGGAGATAGTTTGGCTGTGTTTGTGGATTTCTAGTCCGGTTGGATTTCGCAGTCTGTGCATGGAAGTGTGTGGATGTGTGATTGTGTACACGTATTTGATTTCTCCTTTGATATTTTTCAAGGGTCTTGACCTTTTATCATACTTTTAACCTTTGTTTTGACGGCAGCTCTCCAAAGGGTGATGACAGCAGTTTTCATAAACCTTTTTATCTCCTCTCCGCCTACTCTACCCATCCCCATATCTCTAGCTTTCACCCTTTTTCTCTGCTTCTCCACTATCTCCATGTGTTTTCTCTCTTTCCGCAGATGTTATCTGCTGCTCCTCCTCCTCTACAAGTAGTCTCCATCACCTCATCTCTCTGTCTCCCACTCTTTCATCTCCTGTGATGTCATGTGCTGAACCATACAGTAATAGCCAGAATAGCTAGACCATGCCACAGATTCACCATGTGTTAGCAATTAATAAACATTTTTTGGTCATTCTTTCTTTTCATGGCCCCCTTTCCTTTCTGTCTAGAACCATTGTATGCCATGCTCTCATTCAGAAATCATTACTTCTCAGTTATTTTCCTCAAGCAACTCCAGCCTCTCTTTGCTATATTCTCACTACCTTCTCCTCTTCTGGCACTGTATCTCCTGATTTTACTGCCTCTATTCCCAGCATATAAATTCCCAAAAGTTGTTGCCTTGTTGCACCCACAGTCCACTTCTCATGAAATCAAGTGATCGACTGAATATTTCCTCTCATAGCATCCTCGAAAAGGAGGAAGAGCTTCTGACTATGCAACAAATTACCCCCCCACCCCCCCAACTGTCCAAAGCAGGATATTTCAAAGGGCACTTGATGGGAGAGAAGTGTCAAAAGAGACGATTATAGCTGAGGGATGAAAGACAGAGGTGGATTATGTGGACAAAGGTTATGTGACAGTTGTGAAAACCCCCAGGTGTCCCTGCTTTGAAATCTTTCACCCCACCATATGCTCAAAGCTCTAATGAATGTATGATCTATTTACTCCTGGTTAGCCAGGGTTTGTGGAGCTCAATAAGCAGGGTTTGATGCAGAATCAGACTGTGTCGATGGATGAAAGAGGGCATGCGTGCACATGTTAGTATTTACCTTTATTTTGTTTTTATAAAATCTGAACATTGTGAAGGTCAGTAAATGGGAAACCCTAGTGCAGCTCATGAAAACACATAATATTAGGAATTATCTTTAAACTACATTTACCACGCCACATCTCTGTTGGTTGTCATGTTCATGTGCAACAACAAAAAATACTTTCATGAATTTTTATGCGAACACTTACTTTTGCATAATGCACATGAAGCAGCAGCTTTCATAGCGGCAGTCCGCCCCCTGGCCATTTTCCATTCCATTGAGTACTGCCGCAGAGCTTCAGTGACCTGTTCTCAGCAGACATACTGCAGACTTGTCTCTGCTTGTGTGTGTGTGTGTGTGTGTGTGTGTGTGTGTGTTTGTGTGTGTGTGTGTGTGTGTGATCTCTCAGCCATGGCCAATGTGCAATGTTGTACAACACAAGAAGATACTTTCCACTGAGTTCACTGCTTGACTGATGGATGGAGTGCATTTATACATATACAGTGTACAAAGAGTCCTCAGATATGAGCTCATATCCTGGTTATAGTCAAAGTCAGGACCGGGTGAATGCATTTGTAAACTGCAACCCATGAAGTAACAGGATATTCTGATAATCAGATGAAAAACACAAGCCACAATGATGGCTCAACAACAGATTAGGTACATTACAATTAATTTATCTGATGAAAGACTTTGTTTTTCTTATTGTCAAAAAATCCATAGAAAAGCCCTGAACAAACAAAGTATCGAACTAAAAAGTATTGCTTGTGTAGTCAAAGCCTGATCTAGCATATTTCTCTGTGCCACAGACCTCCCTTTTTATCTAAAAACACATAAATGGGCCACAGCAATGTTCCTTCATTATGATGAACATGGGCAGTGCACTGCAGTTTATTTGGAGTTAATTCCACAGACACCATCCTGCTGCTGTAAATACTGCATTGCTAGACCTTCTTTCACAGCGCTGTGGGGGAGGGTCTGGCTAGTCCACACAGCATTCAGGGATGGGGAAAAAACGTGCAGAAAGTACTGAGCACTGACTAACCTGTCTTTTATGGGATTTGTTGACCGTAACATTTATACAAAGGTATATTTTGGGCTACTTTCATCAAAAAAATGGTTCTATTCCAGTACTAATGGGACTATACTGAATACCTGAGTAAACTCTGTTACTGTCCTTCACAGTCATGCTCTGTGAACTCAGCTAAATCCAATTCTGCTCTGTTCACTAAAGCTGGATTAGGTTCAGCAGTGCAGAAAAAGCATAGAATAAAATGTCGTGCAGCAAACTCCTTCAACACAATCTTAATAACCTTAACTAATAAATAGTGTACTTTTATGAAGGATCAGTACAAACAGTCAACCTCGGGATTAGCTGGGAGAGAAAATGTGAATATATAGAACAGCAACAATGTTTCTAAATGTGCCTGCTTATCTATGTTTATCAGCATGAATATACATTCTAAATTCAGGTACTGAGTATTCAACAATTACCACAAAATGTTTTTTCTCATTTTCTGCCAGATGTGTTTTACAGTGTTTCCTGTGTTAAGCAATCACCTCAACATACTGTCAATTCTACTTGACCCATGTATTCTCTAAAATAGGTTGAGTTTAATTGGCAGGGTTTGGTTTATATTCCCAGGCTTTTTCCAAGCGGGATCAGTTCACAGAACCACCTGGATTTACATGTAATTAGCTTGACCTCCATGTTGTTTGTGCTTTGCAGCCAAATGTTTGGACTGCCAAGTGAGAGGACTCTGTACCAGTCTGTGGAACGCAGGCACCCTGGCTGACGAATAATGTAAAACAACTAAACACTTATAATAAACGAATGATGGCGCCAAACACACGATCAACTGAAGGGTTTTCTTTTCCCCTTAAGCAAAGCTTCATCATATATGCACAATCAAAATTGTCTTTAGACGTTGCTTCAACAAGTTCAGTCAAATCGTGTGTGAGTGTTGGAGAATGCAGACAGACAGGGATGACTTCATGCGACTTGATTCTTGAAGATTCGTCTTCTGCAGTGAGCTGTGAAAGTGTTTAGAGTTGTACACTTTTTCTGTCTGAGTGACAGACACATGGTCTTGTAGGCTGAAACATATGCCTACCCCTGATGAAAAGTTGCTCAGTGCCATTCCTCCTATTTTGACCTCATTCCCTGTCTCCCTCACGCTCTGTCTCTGTGGTCTCTGATAGATTCAAAAGGCCAATTGTGGACAGCTGCTGCCCTTTGACATTCAGAGGTTGTCTAGTTCCTAAAACTCCCACATGCATGAAAAGCATCTCTCCAGGTCAGACATACACTCATTGCTTCTGAGATTGTCTTTTGTTATCAAAAGAAATGATTTCTGTGAGCTACTGCGCATTCATGACATAGTGTACAAACCATTGCTACAGTCTACAGTATTTTAACTTATTGAATGGCTTTTTAAATCTTCTAATCACAATTATATGTGTATAATTAACATAATTGCAGCCTTAGATTTCAGTGTAATCTGTATAATCATGATCTCTGGTCTTCAATTTGCAAACAGAATCAGTGTTATTTATTTTAATGTTAAGAAAGAAGTCTCAATTGTGGGCCAAGAATCTTTGTTTCTGTGAGGTTATTGACTCACATTTATACATGTGTATCTGTAGCACTCTTTGTCTCTTTGTGTTGAATATTGGATTTACTGTGACACTGTGTCTTCTTAAGCACAGTGAAGAACTGTTTTTGTTCATTATTTTGATATCCTTTGTAGGCTTCAGAGTGGTAATTGGACAAACGCGCATGACTAATTCTTTCAGCCCAGACTTCTGCTGCATCTCAATTCTCTGCTCTGGTGCAGCTTGTCCCAACAAACCAGTCCTCATGCTGAAACCGCTGGTTTCTTCTGTTGCCATGACAGCCCATATCTCAGTCGGAGACGGAAACTTGCAGGGTTTATAAAATTAATTTATCATGACAAAAAAATGTCAGCAAGAGGCAAGCACCGAGTTTGTATACACCATAGTAATATATGTGTCCGCTTTTATCTTTTCCTTCCCTTTGCACACTGTGCAACTGTTTTTGTGTGTGCGCGTGTGTGTGTGTGTGTGTGTGCGTACGTGCATGTGCTCTGTGTGTGTGCGCATGTGGCACGTATGTTTGTACTACTAAAAGGTTTGGCACAGAGAGCAGCTCTTTTTGTTGTTGGCAGTAGTGGGCACTCTGCCCAGCTTGTATGGTTTATGGATGAGAGTCAGAATTGCATTAGCCTCCGGCCAGAGAAAGACTGCCCATCTTCCTGGTGTGAAACTCCAACAAATGTGCCAACACAGACAGCATTAAACAGAAACTGATACAAGCATCATGCATCTCATGCTGTCAGTCTATCAATAGTTACATTAAAAGGAGACAGGAGTGAAAATAAAATGAAAAACCAGCATGGGAAAACAAGCATCCAAGGGTGATTTCACGCTACCGCAGCAGGTGGCATGTCCTGATTGTAGAAGTTTAATTGTAAAATGTTCAGAGTGTTGGTGGTCAAAGTTCAGCTCAGTGACTAATACATTTCAAGAAACAACACTTTACTATCTTTGTTTAAACTGAAGTTACCGATATTACTATAATATATGGCCAATGCCAATTATATGGAACACTGTAAAAAGAATTAATCAATTTTGAATTTCAAACTGAGAGCCTCAACTTTACATAATTAAAGTGCCATGTGAGAAATACCACAATTAACATAATGCCTTATAACCAGCGGCTAAAGCAATGTTTGATTTTCATAACCTCTGCGATGGAACCTGTCGAGGAAAAAAAAAGAGGTGGAGAAATGAAGATTTCAGAAATGCATTAAATCTGTATTTAATCAAATTAAAAATTAGAAGCCCCTTGAAAAGCTGCCAAGAGGCATGAATGGTGAATGACCAAGGATTTTCCAAACAGAATATTAATAGGTCATTATACCCACTTGTACCTCCATTTCGTACCTCATCAGTGGCCTCGCCACTAACACAGTAATTATGGAATTGATATGGCTTTTAAGAAAAGGGAACTGTTCCAAAAAAGATTTCTGCATAGATTTTTTCCTATCTACATTTTAGGAAAGGAAAGGATGGTGAGGAAATTTTCATTCCCACTCAAAAGAAGCTATGGTATGTCCAAAGACTTACTGCATGTTAGTGATAGTTTTATTAGACTGTCAGTCCAGCCCATTGGATTCCAAATAAATGACGACCACACACACACACACACACACACACACACACACACACACACACACACACACACACACACACACACACACATACACATATTGACACGTACATACCTGTGTGCAAACTTTTTTTTATTCTTTTGCCTAACATATTTACTCCCAATTCTCCCTCTCAGCCATAATAACCCAACTCACACACCCTTCCTGCTCAACTCCTCATGGCTTTGCTAATTTACTGTGCTTTTGCTGACTCTTTTTTCTTTTCTTCTTGCTCCCAATAAGAAGACTCCCAATGCACATGATTGTTTTCTGTTTAGCCTACAGCACGATTTTAATCAAAGCTCACTTTTATGCCGGCACCTCTTGTGACAAGGGGAGGGAGGTGGGGCGGTGTAGGCACAGTTTGAGAAGCAATGCAATTGACTTAGACAAGGCTTGTTAATATTCCCCATCTGAATACCCCAACAGGTCCAAAACACCTTTTATTTCTAGTAACACCTGCTGCTAAAAGACAACCAGGCGTATTGACCTATTATGTAATTTAGACAGGGAAACTATCAAGATTAAAGTGGTGTAAGGTGTGTTAAGTTTATGTTCTCTTAAAAAGGCTAAAGTGCTCACTGAGCCCCAATTTACAGTATCCAACCCTGCTGTACTGTTCAGAGAGATAAACGTACAGAGACACACTCATCTTTGACTGCATAGTGAGAATGTAACTGATTGATGCGCCCTAATGAACTTCCTTAACATATGCTGAGGGTCAGCAGCAGGGCAGCATGTAACTCTGACAGCCCTGAGGCCAAACCTGAATATACCACATTTTGCAATACATCAGTATATCATCTTCTCTGTAGAAGTTCCTCCTTTTATATGATTGGTGCTGCACTCCTGGAGCAACCTTAAGAAGAATTGATGAAAAATCTTGACGCATGAATGGAGGCCTGTCGGTGACATCTGAAAGTCATTCAAACTGTAGCCACATGTAGTTTGACTTAACAACTATGTAAGTTTGACCTACTCTGAACTGCTACCGACACACCACGTTGACATACCGATGTAACATTCACAGTGAGTCACTCAAACGTTATATGCGCTTGATGAAAATGCTCCTTTGCTAAGAGTATATGCATTCTTATGAAGGTTTGTTTGTTGGTTTTGTACAGGTGAATTGAGATAAGACATTGTCATTCTGTATCCCTATGAGAGTTAGGAATGGATGCTGTAGAGTGTTTCAATAGCATCACTGCATGTGCTTCACTTCTCTACTCCATTTTATTATTCATATCCGCCAGAACCCAAACCCAGCTTTCCCAGCCTAAGAGTGTGTGTTTGTGTGTGTGTGTGTGTGTGTGTGTGTGTGTGTGTGTGTGTGTGTGTGTTTGTGTGCGTGTTGAGTTATAGGATGTCAAGACTGACACCCGGCTAAACCCTATTAAACTAGTAACCACATTCCTAGGGTCCATCATTAAAAGTGACCCGCTGCCCCTCAACACAGAGAGACACACACAAACTGAGAGTGGCTTGTAAAACCCGACAGATTCATCATTTTGTTCCTTTTTTCTTTTTGAAGAAGCTGTTTGCTCTGTAAACTATTTTAATTTGGTATGTGTGTGAGTATACAAACCTTGACTACAGAGGTATGTAGAAAATACAACAACACATGCTCCTTGGCTGCGTTTTGGTGCTTTTATCATCTGGTATTTTGCGTATATGACATCAAGTCTTATTACATCTAGTGTTAGGATGAATGGGGAAGTTGTGTAAATGTAGTGTGCAAATGTGGTTTAATAAATCACCACATATTTTATTGCACTGTGAAACAGCCAATATAAACAAACACTATTTGCAGAGGTTGTTTAAGGGCTGTCTACAAGTATGTCGAGGCAGTTATTGGTGGATTTTCACATTTGTTACTCAAGCCAGATTCAACTTACAGTATGTGGGTGATGGCAGACTTAACCTCCAAGTCCTTAACATCGTTTCACTTAACTGCTTATTCTGTTACCCTGCGGTGAAAGCTTAGCTGTCTGTGTGTCTATGTCTCCATGCACTACACACATGCAATGTTGAACAGTAGTAGGTCAAACTCATCAGTAACCCCCCACCTCTCCCTTTCTGTCTCTCTCTCTCTCTCTTTTTATGATCCAACAGGTTACAGCAGCTTCACCCCCACCCCTCTTCCCAAACTTTTCTGCGCTACAGCAGAGCTCAGGAAAGAAACTCTCTGCCATCCATTCACTTTTTACACACATTCAAACACACCCACCTCTTCTTTCACTCAGACACTCAAACATACAGATACGCGCATTGATTCTCATGTACCATTCAGTCGATTGTCTCAATATCAATTCTTGACTTTTTTTGTCCCCTGACTTGGATAACACCTTTTTCTTTTTCCCCTGACGACCATGAAGAGGTCACCTGGATTCGGAGGATAATAGGGATTCACTTGTCTGCATTGGTGAGTGAGATTGTGTGGGCCCATTTTAGGGCTATAGTCAAATTGTTTTACTTTAACTGCACTTAAATATGGAGCTTTACTGGGTAGTTTAGAATTCTCAACTGCCCAGACACCCTTTTTACAGCCTAAGTGTCTGGATTAAGGCCAACACTTTTGGTTCTGAGCCTTTACTGCTGCTTTTTACAATACAATTTCCCCTTAAACAGCATTTCTGTCTGATATTAGTGCTTGCTGTTTGCCCATTTTATTGTTGTCTCACTTCCTTTATGGGATAAGGTACAGTAATTGCTGTTAATGTGCCATTCCACTCATTCTAAGAACATGTGCTTACAAATACACACTCTGCCCATGCAGTGCAGATGTCCTGAATGCATGCACGTGTGTGTTTGTCTTTGGCATGAACACTCTGCTTCTCTGCAGGAGTTAATGCAACATTTGTACACCTCCAAATTCAATAGGAGCATTTAAACAAGATATGCATTTTACAGTTGTCAGCTCTAATGTATTCATCAGAACCACAAAATTATTATTTGCATTATTATGAGTACTTACATGGAAGTTCAATTGTTCGTTGGTGCATACGTAAACATGAATAATAAGATCCTACCAGGTTGTTATAAGAGAGGTGTGAGGAGATAAATCTATGTGAAATGAATACGGGATGTTTTCCTACCATGCATAGACTTGTTTGTGTTGGCTGACTGCAAATGCAAAGTGACAATAAGACAGTGTGCTGATTGTGCTCTTATTTGCTTGTGTGTGTTTTACCTGTGGATTGTAATTTCATTGCACCAAAGACATCAAATATCATGCCTTGTAGGTCTGAGCTGTGTGTGCTTTTTCACTGTTACCAGTTTCCCTATGGGGATAATTCATCCTGTGAAGTGTTGAGGTGGAAAACGCCATTAGCTGATGTGCAGTTAGACTTGCAGGGCATGTGATGTGTGATTGAGTGTGTGTGTGTGTGTTAGTGTGTGTGTGTGAGAGAGAGAGAGAGAGAGAGAGAGAGAGAGAGTGTGTGATTGTGTGTGTGTGTGTGTGTGTGTGTGTGTGTGTGTGTGTGTGTGTGTGTGTGTGTGTGTGTGTGTGTGTGTGTGATAAAAGGAGATATGAAACAGAAGGGGAGTATCAGGGCCAGAGACAAACTTTATTTTGTAACATTATTTAATCCTTTCAGGGCCGCGATAAACTAAAGGTCTTAGATACACAATACAGACGTTTCTTCTTGGCATGGCTGGACAAAGTGCTTGTGATTTTTTTCGGTGTAAGTTCATTGGGAGCATTTTGTCTGAGTATTTGACTCAGGCTTATGGTCATAGACATTGCAGGAATTTCTTGAGGCATTGCTGGAATGATCTGGGAGTTGAAGCATGACTATTTGGATGGTCACATTTTGGATGTCTTTTTATCAGTTGGGAAGTCCTTCACTTTGGTCCATTCTATGTGCAAAAGAAATTGCACATAGTAATCTAGCACCACCATCATACCAAATATTTGCCCTTTAGGTTGATGACCAAATTCCTGCAAAACTAACTGAATTCTAACTCCCAGCATCCTCTGTTGTGTAATGTTAATTAGTAAATGTTAGCATGCTTCAGACTGAACTAAGATGATGAACATGGTTTACATTATATCTGCAAAATATCAGCATATTAGCATCCTGATGTTAGCATTTACCTCAAAACGCTGCTGTGCCCCGGTGCTGCTAGCATGGCTAGATTTGTAGTCTTACTGTAAGTTCTGTAAGGGTGGGTCATGTTTTAAGTTCATTGAATTGTTTCAAAATAATTTGGATGAACTGAGAAACACATCCATGTCAAGCTAACTCCAAGGTTCTTTTATGTTCTTATTTATTTTTGCATGTTACTGCTTACCTCAGGAAACATCTGCCACCTTTGACCTATGATGAGAGCAAAAGAAAAAGCTTTCACAAATTGTTTCATCAAGTTGAAACTGCGTTATCCTGCTGTAGGATAGACAATAACTCTGTATCCGCTGTCATTCATCAAAACACACATTTGTCCTTTCTGCACTTTAGTTATAAGAAAATACATGCAGAGACAGATCTGCATTGGTATGCAAGGGGGAGAGTAGTTTTTTTTGGGCCATGTGACTTAGAGTTCACCCAGCTTTCTCGATTCAGCCTTAAGCCATTCTGGTTTTGTCATACCAAGTGGTGAAATCACACTTAGGAATTTTATAGAATTCAGATAGATTTTTTTATAGTTTTATCACATTAATTTATAGTTGCTCTCATAAGGAAACATAGGTGTTGATGTATTTGTAGACAGCTTGATGGATCAAAAGCCACAAGAAATCTGTCATATTTTCATCTCATGTATAGAAGTTGAGTGGATGCAGATTTTGCTTTGATGTTAGGCTTGTGGATTTGCAAAACCCCATGCCCGTACAGTGCATACACATTCACAGACACTTAGGCACACGTGCACACCTAGTGCAGATGTGTGGGAGTCAGTAAGCTAATGTAAAACATAGGAGCACGAACCATTTCCCAGATCGCAGTTAATGCGTTGAACGTGTTGCTCTCTGATGGAGGTTTATACATTTTAAACAGGATAATATGTTACTACTGCATGATTTCTTTGCCAGTGCATAATCACTTAACTGAATTTATTGCAGCGTTTTGTGTAGATACATTACTGCGGTCCTTAGTACACATTTTGGAAAAGGTTTTTTAACACCCGAAACGTAAGCTGAATTCAAGGAGGAACATTGAGCTGCACAAATGTCGTAAAGATACTACATTACCTTACATATTGCAGTATTCTTCCATATGAAAATTTTAGGTAATAAGCTAAAGCAGCTGCAATGTTTCAAAGGGACTGATTTCCTCCGCTCTGTGTACTATGCCAGGTCTGAAGCCGTAGCCTTTAAGAAAATCTCTTTCGTGCTAACCTGAAGGTTCCACTGTCTGTAAAGGAAGACAAACAGCAGGTTTTTCTGTATCCCTGAGTTTTACTGCCTGGACCTCCATTTGTTCTGGGACAGCCAATACTCTATCTTCATCTTGATTGCTGGGAAGAACAACTGTGCATTCACCAGTGAGACTCCTCTTTCCTGCCCTTTACCCGTCATTTCTTTAAAACCCTGCCAAAGACATTTATCAAGTAAAAAGAAAGCATAGTGTGAGTGTATTGTGCCTTACATGTAGTTTAGAAAAAAAACATGCGTTAGACATAATTTATAAGCAAACATCATTACATTTTGGATTGCAAAAAGTTCACATGGTGCCTTTTTTCCACAAATTTGCAACGGTGGCTCACCAGGTTGTGGTTCTACAATGAAACACACACATATACACAAAATATAATAGAGGGCAGGTGGAAACTATAATTAGACACACTCGGTGTCCGTCATTGCAGATTTGCCATGGGACTCAAAGATTTTGACCAAGTGCACGCACAGGCACGCACGCACAAACTCACACACACACACACACACACATCGGAAGTGCTTAGCCATGCTGCCTTGGCCTTAGCTCTGTAGATAATCAACTCTGCAGTGTGAGTTCCATGGCATTACAAGCCCTCAGGGAGTTTAGATAATCCTCAGTCTGGGACAGGTGCACACTGTCCAGAGGTTTGGTGGACCATCTTTTGCACCTGTAGAATCCCACAGAGCTTCCTTGAAACTGTCATGCCACTTGAATTTACTGATTCTGTGGTGGAATGTGCATCTCTTCCCTTCAAGCTACTTTAACCTAAGGTTTTCCAGTAAATACTGTTTTGTCCTCTGTCCAAAGAGATTATTCATACAGCAGCACAAAGTTTGACTAAAAAGTAGCATAAATTAAAGCATTGCAGCCCTAGATTGCATTGCACCCCAGAACGGTCAGGTTCAAGTCTTGATGCATTCGGCTCTTCAGTAATGCATGATGAGACACTTTATCTGTCTTCCTCATAAAATACATTTACATATTTACGGCTTTAGCTTTTCACATGTATTAACACATCATGTGTTTGTCTGTTGGGAAGCCAGCCCAGCAGTTATTTATTTTTGGGCCTTATGATTTCAGAGAATTAAGTAACTAAAAGTAAAAAGAATATGGTCTTATCAACACAAATTTGTAAATCATACATGGTCTTAATAGCAGACATATAATTAATAAGAATTATAATTAAGAAGAAGTTAGTTTATAAAATTGTTTTTTTTCCAGTAAAAACTACCATAATGTTCTATTATACCTATTCACTATTGTTTGGTCCTGTTCTAAACTTAGCCTATCCCACCAAGAAAATGCCAGTAAACACCTAGAGGATTGGATAGCTATGCCTTTGTTTGTATGGAGCAAATGCAGGTACCTTCAGAAATAACTCATTTCAGTCTAAGAGATGTCAAAGGATTATTTTTTTCATTTATGAACTGTATCAACAGTGGCAAGGTCAACCTGCAGGTTGCCATGTGAGACCTTCAAAACTGATTATTGGGGTAAAACCTTTAATGTTTAGACTTCCCAATAGCTGATTTAAATAGCTGTGTTATATTGAACAGCATATTGGACATTGTTCACAGGGACTGTACACATAACGATGGGAGCGAGGACAACATCATACTGACCTAATATACCACTGGACTGCATTTTTACCAATAACTGAAGAAAAAAATGTGGATTCATTTTTGATTGTGAAGATAATTCCATGTAATTGCAGATAGTAATCGATGAAATTCAGTTGCACACAGCCAAGTGTCATTTGAGTTTTATTGACATGACATGAAACATTGACATGTACATTGTATTATGTGTTATCAGGCAGAAAGTCTGCCGCCCAGGTCAAAACTCGGTAACAAGAATTTCTTCCTTGTACATAATTGTACTTAACACTGGAGGTATGCAATAAAACTATAACTCAAGAAGAGTCAAGAGTCCTTTACAAATTAAAAATGGCTGATTTGGTTTTATCTTTGGGTGCCTCTAATGACTTTTTTTCTCTCTCTAGTCATCCGTCGACTTTCAGATAAGAAGAAAGAAGACTTGGAATTGATGTTTGTGAAGTGGAATTCAAGACAGGGATTTGTGAAGAGAAGAACTGGGTGGAAGAGCAGGTGATCGAAGAGGAAGAGGATGTGCCGCTTTTCTTTGTGGATCTTTCTACTGTCCCTTTCTCTTACCCATCAAAGCATCACAGCACAAGCTGAAGGTAACGGTTGCCTATTGTACACCCAATGATCAAAAACACATACATGCAAATACATGCAATTCAATAATTTGCTTAATGTTCCTACTTCTTATTGTTTTCTTCCACCCATATAGCACCAAGTAGCTTTTTCTTTACTTTTTCTACTCTCTAACTTTTATCAGTCATTCATTTATACAAGATTTCAGTCAGTGACTCAATACCTCAGTCACCTGTTTGTTCTGGTTTTCAACCATTCTGTCTAATAAGTGTTAAATACAGCCTTATGGCACCATCAGTTGCTTAATTCTAAATCAACACAACATGTTTGATAGTTGGCAATGTGCACAGCTCTATGAATGATTTAACTTGGATGCTCAGGCCAAAGCAAGGGCAGGATCTTAATGAACGCAGTCTGTGCGAGTGCTCCATCCTTAAATCTCCACACATGGGTTGGTACACAGGGCCAGACACTGACCCAGCTCCACTTCTACTCCAGACTGTTTCTATTTGGGGAATTTAAACATCTGTTAGCCTCATGTAAAGTACAGCACTCTGTCTTTCAGCCTGTCAAGCCCATCCCCTCAATACAGATCATTGACCTCAGGTGCTATTGGATGTCGCCAGAGGTCAATCAGCCAATCAAAAGTTAGATTTTTGTATCCACCAGAAATGTGGTTGGCAGAAAGTGATTGTTAAAGTTGTTGGGCAGAATTATGATATAAATAGTCCAGGCTCATTATTGAAGTTACTGCTCCCTTGTAACTGTTATCATTGTTTGTGATTGCCAGTGTTAATTTGCATCTCGTCACATCACATCATAAGACTGTCTGTAGCAACCCTGACAGGCCTATTGTTTCATATTACACACGAGAAGGGGTTGATTTCAAATTATTAAGCAGACTGATACCGTACAGCTTCATCAATTTATGTGTTTATATCAACAATGGATCAAATGCCTGTGTGCAATCATGTGAGGAACCCTCAGAGAATTATCATTCAACTCGACAACTCCATGGGGCTTTTTAGCCTCTTTTGGGTAAGGGATTTGTTTTTTAAAGCCCTCAAATTGACTGTCAAGTGGCCATGAACACAACTGCAGATGAATATTCCATTTCTGTTGGATGTGTAAATATACTGTAATAGGCATTTAACATGTAGGCAATAACAACTTGATTACTTTATTTGGTGCCAGCGGAATTAAGCTATAAACACCACACTGATCTAGCACCTTAAAAAGTTATTTACTTAACTTATTTACACATCCAGCAGACATGGAGCAGCGCCAGCATTCACTTGAGCCTTGTTTCTGTCCAACCAACAAATGTAGGCCCAATATTCACTCTTATCCACGTGTTGGTCCCCACTAACTCCTAAGTAAAATATCTGACTCTAGCATTCTTATTCTGCTGTTTGGTGCAGGTAAGGCAGCCCAGAAAGATGCAGGAATGCTCTCCAGAGAAGAGGTGGGGTCTTTAGAGTCAGTCAACATGCTATTTGATGTACTATAGAGAAAAATAATGCAAGACACACAAGACTACTAATCTGCAAAAGTTTCTGAGCCACCTAAATGATCTTTTTACGTAAGAATCAAATGGAGTTTGTTTTAATGAAATCAGATCAAACAACCTACTTTTTTAAAACATTACATAATGGCTGACTATAATAATAAAGTACATTTGATGAAGTAATGAAACAGTAGTGATGACACAAAGATATTTGGGAAAAAAAACATATAAACAGCAACCAGTGCAGAATCGGTCCCTCTCGTTGACCCAGGTATCAACTAATTGGCAGCCAGCTGGTTTTTAAAGGCTATGTGGTTCTTTCAATAGTCTTTTCACTACATAATGGACTGCATTTAATTCAAATTATTAGCACAACATTATGAGCAGAGTAGTAGACTGACTTACTTGTTTACATCCACTGACTGACGGGGCAGGTACTGTGCATCACTGCAAACAGATCCTTGGGGAAAGAATGTGTATTTGTCACATTTAATTTAATATTTATGTCCTACACATTGTAGCTTCTTTGTTAATTACTGCAATTACTTTTTTCTTCTTCTCAAAAGATGAACTTTTACATCCATATGTCTGGATAAAATCTAAAAGCTGACGGCTTTTTTTTTCCTCTTTTCTCTTGATTTTGTTTACACGGATTGCAGTAGTGCATCATTATTTCTTAGGCATTTTCTTTCCTGGCAGAATCTTCTGCAGCATATGCTACATCTACAGCATTACTCAACGGTGTCTAAGAGGTGTACACAACCTTTGACATATCAGCATAGATAACCTTCAAGAAAACCATTCCTAATCCCTCAGCATGTGTTTTCTCCTTATCATTAGCATGTGGTTCTCACTTGCCATCCCAGACAGACAAATGTCTGGATAATGTATCATGCTTTCCACCTCAGTCTGTGTCTGTCCTAAAGAGACCAGCCTCCAGTGGCTTCCTTAAATAAAGTCTCTACTATGTTTTATGTGCTTTTACAGCAATCTATGGAGTAGAACATGTACCACACAAATGGAATAGCAACATGTGTATGCAAGTGTTGTTGGCTGCCTATAGTAGGCTCAAGTTAGGATGGAGAGGATGAACATTGCTGTATCCTGTTACTTTGCATCAGTGAATCCACGATTGATAAATATATGACACTAAAGCTTCCATGCAACCAGAAATAGTAGTTCAGTACCAGAGAAGGCTCGAAAATATTATTCCCAATGATAATAATATATAATATTTTTTTTCTTTGGTGTGTGGCCAGAGACGTACAGGTGTGTGAGGGAGAACATAATGTAAGGTCGCCATGGGCTGGAGACATATGTCTCCCCCAGTGAATCCTGGGATTGCAGCCAAAGAAAGAAGGGCAAGATAATAGAGGCGGGAAAGCTCTATAATGAAATAGAGGACAGCAGAGAAGTTGAGTTATCACTTACAGAACAATCAGTGGTGCCTATCTCTTATTCATGAGCCTAATCAATGCTGTCGTCACTGTGGTTTATGCATATGTGATGCCAGAATATTGACTTGAGAGAGGGTTTGCACACGCAGCAGATTTCTGTGTGGAGTGTGTGCGTTTGATAGTACAGTACTGTAAATCTATGAGGGAATGTGTGCAGTCGATTTGCGAGAGCTTATGTATGTGTGAGCATGCATGTAGTCAGTGCATCAGGTTACCTTTTTTTCCGTCTGGCTTTTTAACTCACTATTAAAACGCATCTGAATCCTGTCAAACGCACTGATCCTTATATTAAATCCTTGCTTGAGCGAGGGGACTGACCCTGATTTTGGGTGTGTTTACCTTATTATTCTAAGCGTTCCTCATCGCTGTACTAAAGTTTTATTGCTGGAGTGCTAAGAATATTGATAGTCTCTTTGGCTCACTTGTGTCTCATTAAAAATTCATGGGGATTTGTGTGGTGCTCTGGCCGCATAACAGAAGCAACTTAAAGGAAGAAATATCATCACGGTGGAACAAGACTGCCACCTGGTGGTCTGTGTAGGAAGAAAACATAGCTCTACGGCTTAATTACCAGCCGTACTCTTAAACCTTAAAAAAGATTTACTTTGGATACTTTGGATTAATCATGTATTTCACACTAATTCATAATTTTCCCCCTCAGAATGCAGAACGGTGGTGCAGGCAGACATAGTGTTTCTGGTGGATGAGTCATGGAGTGTGGGCCCGACCAGCTTCTCCAATGTCAAAGACTTCATCTCAACCATGGTATCCTCCTTCCAGGACAAATGGGTGGGAACTGAGGGGGTCCGCTTTGGAGTTACTGTCTTTGGGGATTTCCCAAGGTAAAACTCAAATATAAACACAGGAACAACATATCAAAAGTAAAAAACAGCACAGACCTAATTTACTTATCACCATCAAGCTTTTTTTCAACTTTATGACAGTTGAGTGATAATCCGAAAAACTAACCATGTTTCAAACCAAATGATTTATTGACTTCTTTTTTGTGTTATACAGAGCATTTTCACGTTAAGAGTCCGTGGAACTATAATCAGAGAAACCAAACAAACATACACATATACCGATGTTTGTATTCCATTATAATACAGTTTTTGATTCCTGGTAATCCTTTCCTTGCAGGATGCGGATTGCTTTGACAGACTACAGCTCACTGGAGGATTTACTCAGAGCCATCAGAGACCTCCCCTATGAGGGTGGATCCAGGAGGATTGGCGATGCCCTCCAGTTTCTGGTTGACCCCGTGTTTAGCCCTGTCATCAGGCGAGACCATGCCCCAAAGGTACAATACTTCAACCAGGGAAATGGGAAAACCCGTCCAGGGTGCCATATGACTCAATGTCGTTATCGCAATATATTGATGAATATTATATCTATGGATGCAAGATATATCGACTCAATATCGTTATTTTAATTAATTCAAAGTGTTGCAATAAGTTTACAATATTCAGTTTATTTTGTGCAGCGCTTTGTCCCATCCATTGGTTTTGTGGCTTAGTTGTGTTTGATTTAGATTTGCATAGCGTACCACGTGTGTGCATATTTTGACAGACAGTGTTAGTAAAGTAACTGATAGATACAACAAAATGGAACGAATAAGAGAAGCAAAAGAAAAGTATCCTGTTCTCTTTATTTATTGTATAATGTACAACCAGTAAAACATGTCCTGTTCTGTAGACATGGTCATTATTTATCCATTCATGTTGAACCAGTCCATATGACAGTTTAAATAAACCTTGTGTTGTAAGAAAACGTGTTTCTTATAACTTTATAATTTGTTATGAATCTATTCTGATGTGTTTTTCTGTCACTTTTGTAATTTCACATATGTTTAAAAAATGTAAAAATGTATATTGATATTGCAATAGTCATAATCAATATCGCAATATCAGATTTTGTTAATATGGTGCAACCCTACCCTGTACCCTTGAAACAGTCCCACTGACTGACTACACTTACTGTATGTAATATCAAGCAAGAGCAAAGGTAAAAACTGCAGGGCTTAAATCATGTTAAATGTATGACGAAGTGTGGACACAAGCAACAGGGACAGGATTGGTTCAAAGACTACTACTTCCAGCCGGAAACTTTCAGGCATATGCTGTATGTTCTGGCCCTTTGTGAAAGGAAATGACTAGTTAGAAGTCTGTATGTGTCATCCAAAGAACATTGTGGAAAAAAACAAAACAAATTCCACACCACTGTGAATCAGATTAAACGGTTTTGCTGTATGCCTGTAATACAAACAGAGACTATGTATGATGGAAAGTAACAGATTTTGCTTTGCTTTAGTTTGTTGTTTTGCCCTGCGGTAGAAGAAAAAGAAACGGTGGATGCAAAACATGTTTACCTCTGCCATTGATTTAACATGCTCAATCTGCTGAATGGCTGTTGATAAGGGACGACTAGTCCCAACAGTGCCATACACACTTCAGAAAGTCCATTCAAAGATACTCATGATGAAGATTAACCTGCTTTGTCACAGGGTCCTTAATAATTATGCATCAAATATGTACTGGTCTTAACTTTGGCCTCTTGACCCAATCACAATACTAAGCAACTTAACTAAACTTGTTTCATAAGTGTCTCGTCAAATATCCAAATGCTCCTCCAACAGCTCTCCATTTCTGTCAGCTAAATTTCTCTGACAGTCTTTATGTTGTAGTGTAGCATCAGTATGCCACACAGCTGGTTAGCATTCCAATCAGCTCTCTATGTCTGAGTGTGCGTGCAAATCATCTTGCAGAAGCACACTTGACGTGGGAAGGCAGAGTATTGAGGATTAGGCTGATCTATTGAATTGCACAGTCAGAGCACATGCAGAAAAGCAGCTACATTCTCATATCAATGCTTTCTAGCCGCCTTTTTTATTGACTGAGGGATGAACTGTGAATAAACTGAGTACATTTTACTTAATGGTCAAATTATCACTCTCTGTTGTAAGCCAGCATCATTGAATTCCACTTTTTGGGTTCTTTGGGTTTGATTTATTTAATGTATTTAATTACGCACTAAATCATTCATTTAAACCATGTCAAAAGTCCATGGGGGCTTTTTGAGCATAACTGTTTGCACGGATGTTATTTTTACACAAATAAAATGTTATTTGGAGGGCGGATAAACCTCCATTGGTGAAACGCGTTGATTTAGCAAAACCCAAACCATTTTCACACAAATAAAGGTAGATCATTGCGTGAGTAAGATTTTGTTTACTACATTTTAATAGCTTTGCGTTGTAGTGATTTATTCTGTTTCAATCCTGTACAGATTGCTGTAATGATCACAAACGGACGTTCAGACGACCAGGTCGATGCCGCAGCTAGAGCTGTAGCTGATAATGGGATTTCTCTCTTTGCAGTAGGTGAGTGTGGAAGTTAGTATTGTGAATTCCTTGAACATCCCCACTGCAGCGGTCCCTCACATTTTATCCGAGCTCTGCCAGCTTATCTACAGTGTTTGCAGTCAGAAATGCATGTCCTGTACATTTGAATTCATTGGATTCAGTGTGGGTATTTGTGAGTGTGCGTGAGCTTCTTCTTTCTGAGTGCACTCATGCACTGAATATGCGGAAAAAATAAATATGTATTCATGAATACACAGCGCTGTTTCTCCACAAGTATACTTACACATATCTTACCCTCTTTCTCCTACATAGACACACACACACACACACACACACACACACACACACACGCACACACACACACACACGCGCACACACACACACACACGCACACACACACAAGCCCACAACTTAATCCCCTTAGCCGGGAGCGGTGCAATAATTACTGCTCATTAGCCGATGGTGTGCTAATCGCACCCATTTTTCATTAGGCGATTCTGTGTCCCCAAACTGCACCTCTGACAATGAGGCTTGCTCTTCTTCTTCATCACTCCCGCAGAGAACCTGTACAGCCAATATTGCATTGATTGCACCAATGTACAGATACTGTATATGCAGCATGTTCTGTTCATACACACAACTTGGATGAAAACAAATGCATGGGCACCTGGATAGCTCAGTTGGTAGAGCGGGCGCCCATATGTTGAGGTTTTCTCCTCGACGCAGTGGGCCTGGGTTTTTGATTACAGCCTGTGGCCCTTTGCTGCATGTCATTCCCCCCCTCTCTCATCTTTCATGTCTTCAGCTGTCCTGTCAATAAAGGTCTTAAAATGCCCAAAAATAATCTAAAAAAATTAATAATAAAAAATAAATGCACATTAATCTTGCTCAGGTGCAGATTTCAAGAGCAATTGTGAATCAACTCTCCCAAATGAATTGCAACATGGTTGATTGCTTCTATTAAGATTTATGCTTCATTACTAAATACAGTATAACGTTTTGAGACCAGATTGGGTCTTTATTGGGTGTTTGTCAAGGCCCACTTCCACAAACGTAATCCTTACAAACACACACAGTGCCAAAACTAGAGATAGGTGCCAGAGAGAGTTTGATTAAGCCTTTGTATGTCTACAGTTTGATTTGTATGGGTATGTACATCATACAATAAAAACAAAATCAATTGAAATGCCACAGCTCCCGCTAGTGGCGTCTATAGGAAAGTATGTAAAGAAAATGCAAAGAAAAAGAAAAACACTACAAAAGTGTTGCTCTGCAATTGTGAGTTACTTGTTTAAAGCATTTAAGTACTGTTGCTTTGTCTAAATTGTTGTTTTTGTCTATGTTACCAGGTGTTAGGGGAGCTGATGAGTCAGAGTTGAGGAGGATTGTGTCAGAGCCACCTGAGGAGCACCTATTACTGGGCACTGAGTACTCTTTTCTTAAATCGATCCTTCCCAAACTGTCCCGCAGAGTGTGTTATACTGCCTCTGAACCACCCCTTCCTGTGAAAACTACCCTGCCTGGTGAGTTAATAGATTAACATGCAGTATGAAAACTTAAGTTTTTATATTGAAAAATTGTAGTTTTAAAGTATAATAAAAGGATTAATAGTGTTCTCTTATTTCACCCTGCGCTGTAGTTTTTTCTCTTTCCGACATATTTTACATCCAGACTTACTTCCTTTTATCCCTCTTTCCGTACCGCCTCTCAATCCTAGTTGAAGAGCGTGTGGTGGGTCCCAGAGACCTGCAAGTTAGCGAGTTGGCCCACAGTTCCCTCAGACTGACGTGGAGCCAGGCCACAGGTGATGTCACAGGATATCGTCTCCTGGTCCACCCTCTCAGCTCCAGTGGACACCAACAACAGAGACAGGTGAGGGATTACGCGTCTACATGATGGTAGAGTGCTACTGAGCTGGAATGTGACAGAGCATAGTCATATTTAGCTCCTACAAAACAATCGCTACAATTGTTTGTCCTCGGCACTGACTTTTGATCAAAACAGCATGTCACCTTTGTGACCAGCATAAGTGTTGAACTAAAATGCAGTGAGTCATCTCTCTTTACAGCCTGAGTCATTTGTGCAATTTCTTTTGCGCACCACTAAAGCTTGCAACAGTGTTGCATTATTGGGATCAGCATGATGCCCATTTCTTCACCAATACAGTATCAGCAGTTCTGTTTGTGCTTGTTTATTGTTGTATAGTTGACCCTTGACAGACACAGATAATTATTTTACAGTACCAAATAAGGAATATATTGGATTATGGTATGAAGCACAACGGGCGATCTAATTTGAATTGAGGGTATTGGACAGAAGTGTAAAAAAATCATAAGGATGCTTGTGATTTACTGAGTTAGACACTCATATGGGAAGTGAAGATAGGTATTCAAGTGCACATTTCAGAAGTCTATCTCTGTCTTTTCATTATAGTCATCCCTTCACTCTACTCTCTCTTTCTTTTCCACACAAACACACACTAAGCTCCTCTCATTCTGCTGTCTTTATTGTATGTAGCAGGTTGATCTGAAGGCAGATGTGAGCACAACGGTGGTGACAGAGCTGAGTCCTAAAACAGAATATTCCCTCACTGTCTACGCCATCTACCCCAGCCTCATAGGAGACTCTGCAACAATCACCATCCAGACAAGTGGGTGTTGCTCATGCATTTTTTTTTTTTATACCATAGACAAATTCGTCTGCATATTTGTTTTGGATTTTACTATACCCTGCTTCCCTGAGCAACATGTTTCTGTCTTTTAGCCCCTCTGCCTCAGGTGTCAAACTTCCGTGTTATTGAGGAAGGACTGTTCTCTCTGCGCCTGGGCTGGACGCCTCCTCTAGGGAGGATCAACGGATTTATGATCTACATCCCAAGATGTATGCTAACATTAAACTACGCAATTATTATAATTTTACAACAGTAGACAAGCATAAAATAAAAATAGAGTTTTAAAGATGAATTGATTCATCGATTTGTTGTCAAATGTTAAACACTTTCATAATTGATTATTCGGTTTGAGTCATTTTTTATAACAAAACAAAAGTCAAAATTCTCTGATTCCATCTGCTTAAATGTAAATAATTTCAAGTTATTTTCGCTCCTCTATGACAGTAAATGGAATATCTGTGATTTGTGGACAAAACAAGACATTTAGAAAACAATGATAATTTTTTTTCTTTTACCATTTTCTGATATTTTATAGACCAAACAAGTAATTGATGAATCAAGAAATTAACCAACAGATTAATTGACTGTGAAAATAATTTCTAGGTGCATCCCTGTATAAAAGTGTATTTATTAATGTATACACATTTTTTATAATTATTGTTGTTGGTAAAAATGCATTATTTAAATATTTGAATGCATATTCATTTGGTATTGATTCCTCAATTGATTTTAACTCTGCAGCCAACCGACCTGGATTTGCTTACGAGAAGCTGCTTCCTGGAGACACCTCTTCTCATGTGATTGACAGCCTGGAGGAGGATAAGAAGTATACTGTCAGTATTTATGCGGTTTACCCCCAGGGACCAAGTGAAACGGTTTCAATAGTGGGCAAGACATGTAAGTGTATCAGCTTTAATCTAGATTAAACAATGACAGGAAAAGAGCTTAGATAGCTGTAACTAATAACAGTTGCAGGACAAGGTCATGTGAAAAAGTATGGAACATTCTAAAACAACAGAATTAAACGCCGAGGTGCAGTACCATAACATTTCCACAGTACTGTGCTGTTGTTCTAGGAAGAAATACCAGCATTATGTCTGTTACACAGACTCTCCTGTATCTCTATTTCATGGTATGCTACAAAAACATCTCCTGAGGTTTTACTTTGTTTTGAATTTATTGAGATTTGTATGTAGATGTTTGTTTTGTTTGTTACTTTAATTGCATTACTTTAAATCTCCCTTTTCTCTATCAAAAATCAGATTAAATAACTTTCAATCATTATAAATGATAACTAAATCAACTAAAGTGAAATATTGAATGTATGTGTGTGCATATGTTGTATATGTCATGTTTGTGTGTATATGGATGTGGTACACAGTAAAGCTGGTACGAGTTCAGAAGTTCCTGGTCCAAAACGCCACCACAGATACTGTCCAGGCGAGATGGACATCAGTTAAGGGTGCCACAGGATACCGTCTGACATGGGAATCACCAGGTACTGTTGTTAACTGTTTGCTACATAATTGTACACAAGGGTGTAGCAAAGTGGAAATGAGCGTGGTTAATGAAATAAAGCCAAAAAGTGTGATATTAGAGCCTCTGTGCCTCTCTGTGTCTTTCAGACGGCCACATTGAGAATGTTAACCTCGGGGACAACTTTAACTTCTACATGATCCAGGGCCTCCACTCAGCCTCTGAGTACACCGTGACCATCAACCCCATCTTTGGAGACATTGAAGGGCCTGTCACCACCACCAAAGTCAAGACATGTAACTAGCATGCTTGCTAGGAATTACCAAAATAAAGGCATGAATGGTTACAATTATAGACCTAGGCAAGATTAGATTGAAGATGGCCTTTTTTTCTTCCTCTCTGTCTGTCTTTCTTTTTGTGTGTTAGTGGAAAGCAGTGCAGTACAAACCTTGAAGGTGACTGCTGTGAGCACCAATACTGCTGATCTCACATGGAACAGTGTCCCAGGAGCCACAGGTTACAGACTGGCCTGGGGACCAACTCCTGGTGATTTACACTTTCTCTCTCTTTTAGACTTCCAGTTTTTTTATACGATATAAAATATGTGGTATCTGGATCTTCCAGATATATGCATGACTTATGTCGTGTCTCATGACTCTTGTTTATCTAAATTATATCAATGATGTGAATCCACAGTTTCAGGTAACGGCTGTTTCATTTGGTTTCCAATTCACTTTTATTTACAGGGTCAAATCATAACAGAAGTTATCTCAGGACACTTTACAGATAAATTAGGTCAAGACCACACTCTATAATTAACATAGACCCATCAATTCCCTCATTCCCTCATGAGGAATAATCAAATGGAAGGAAGAGTGACTGTACTGTCAATGTTAATGTTATTTTCAGAGTTTGTTGGTCGGGACCGTCCCAGGCAGATTGCTCTGAATGGCAGCACCACAGAGTACCAGCTGAGGAATGCAGCCCATGATACTGAGTATGTCCTGTCTCTCTATGTGCTGTTTGGATCTGTGGTGGGGCCTGGGATCAGTGCTACCTTCCGAACTTGTGAGTACCAGTATTCAATATGTCTCCGATCCAACTGATGTACCTGAGGTTTAGGACTGGCTATAATGCTATGTTATCTTGTTCTTTTTGTCTAGAGTCATCTCATTCATTCAGATAGTAGCATGCAAAGGCCAAATATAATGACACAATGGTTAAGTTGTTTACACCCATAGACATAAAGTATGTTTTCTATCTATGTTTTCACCTTTGTGGTGTCTTTGATGTCACAACAAAAAACACTTTTAGTTTTTGTCATAGTGTTCTTCTCTTCTCTGCCACCAAGCTCAAGCGTTATGTAATGTGTGTCCATATCCTTCGTAGAACATCAAATATAAACGGGTCATTTGTATTGAGAGTGCCCTGAGATCAGTTCAAACTCTTTAAAGAGTAACTTTACACCTGGATGGAAAATAAATTATAACATTAACAGTCATTAAGAGTGTATTTACACAAACAAATGTAGGTTATTCATGTTCCATTTTCCTTTGTCTCAGCTCCGTTAGGGTATGTGTCCAACTTCAAGGTGTCATCCTACACCAGCAACTCCATAGCTGTGGAGTGGAGTCCCATTGTTGGAGCTACTGAGTACAAACTGTCTTGGAAGACAGGTGATATAATTAGCCATGTTGTTCTTTGCTCCATAACAATATGGGGACTATTTATATGTTTAGGTCAATGAAAGAAACATTCTGTTTGTGTACTTGTCATACAACCTGAATTAACCTTTAAAGCCTTTGTATTTTGTTTGTGTCTAAAAATGTGAATAGGAATTGAGGGAGTGACAAAAATATCCCACAGTTTCTAATAGTGTGTTTTGTGTATTTGTGTGTCTGTACCTGCATGCTTAAAGGTGATAGCAACCCTCAGTCCCATTACCTGGGCCGCAGTGTTCTCTTCCATCATATCAAAGACCTGAATCCACAGTCTACCTACACAATCACCATCTGTGCAGTGTACGGCAACTCAGAGGGACCAGAAATCTCCTTATCTCAGCTCACAGGTACAGGAAGTGAGCTCTCACACACTGAGGTTTATTTTAATTGATCGTGATTCATCTTTAGATCTAAATAGCTCTGTGCAGCTGTGCGCTCCAGTGTAATTAAATGGGTAGGGACAGTGAAGTTCCTCATCCCGTGCCACAGCAGCCTCTTGGTGTCTTGTTTGACTGACAAGTCATGTACTTTGTTCTTCCCACTTTAACCACAGCTCCTGTCGTTGTCACTTAAAGTCTGTGTCACCGAGACCAAGCCAGCAGAGCTGCTATCATTTTATCACTGTCACTGTCAAAGTTAGTGTGTTACACCAAGCTTCAAGTTTAATACTCAGACAAATGATAGGGTGTGCTAACACAATCTTCAGCTCAGAGATTTTGGATTGCTCTAAATTGAATGATGTTTTTTTATATTAATTTAAATGCATCATGATTGGAACTGATTACAATGTTGAAAGAAAAAAAATCTTTTTGTAGTGATTTTTTTGAGATCGCATTTGTTAAATCCCTTGCCATGACTATATGTTGTTGTTTTTTAGCTGCTGTTTCAGACTCAGAGCTTATCCAGGCAGTGAGGGAGGTGAAGGTTGTGGACATTGGAGTTAACTTCTTCACTCTGTCCTGGAGGAAAACCCCAGGGGCATCTGGGTACAAAATCTCCTGGATCCCCTTCCTGGGTAAGGGACCAGCAATACATTCAACCATGTGGGCTTACAACCTAATAACCACACATGTGCATGCATGCATGTATGCACACAGATGGACACCCGCAACTATTTAATTCATTACCTACCAAAGTGTTCTTCATTTAGCTGCACTTCAACAAATATATCTTTGACCAATAACATAATCTTACATTTTATTGACTGAAGATATTAAACATTTTTGTGATATTGGCATCATTTTTTAATCATAACAATGTGTTACTACCATTTTGCATGATTGATAATCATTTGTAGCTCCTGCAATATCACTTTTCAAACTCCTGTGGCTCATGGCAATAGAATTGTAACTGTAAATGAGCACACAGCAGTATTGTTTCACACTCTTATTATCTCTACATGTTGGATTTGATTATTCCCTGCTTTAGGGGGTGATGAAATATCCCATGTGGTATCTGCTGCTTCCACCACTTTTACCATCCACAAGCTGCAGGAGAGCTCAGCGTATAAGATCCAGGTTTCCTCCATGGTGGGCAATAAGGAGGGAAGCCCAGTCCTGCTCACTGCACGAACCTGTGAGTCCTGCTTGCCAAAATCATTGAGGAGCAGTATGATATGTTCTCTCAATCTGAGGTTTCATGTAGACATTTATACAATTGTACATAACTCAAATTGATAGCTTAAATTGGTAAAAAAATAAATATAATTTTGCTTTAAAATCTTCTGTTGAAGTTATGAAAGTTTGTCACTTTAAATGTATCATTCATCACAATCCTGTAGTGGACCATATCTGATATAAGCCTACACAGTTTTCACTCTGACCTTGAGCGTTTGTTAAGAAGATAATCATTGTTTTCAGGGGCAATATTGACCTTAGTAAGCAGACTGGCAAAGAGTCTGCATCAAAAACAGCTTTATTTATTTGTTGGGTCACAAATAGCTGCCGACTTGCATCATAATAATCCCTGGCTTCTTGTAAAAACAATCCAGATGAGTTCAACGTGCTGTACGATTTAGTGAATCTATCAAATATGGCCCTTGACTTGTACTTTGTATTTTCAAAATCCATGTGTCTTTCAGTGGATCTCCCAAAAGTGAATGGCTTTGCTGCTCTAAATACTTCAGAGAGCAGCACTGTTCTGAACTGGACACGTGTGGCTGGCGTTTCTGGATACCTTCTCTCCTGGAGGCACATCTCAGGTAAGACCAACTTTTACCCTTCATTTAGCATCACGTTAACATTCATGCAATTTTCTGTTAATATTACCCAAAAAGGTTGAATTCCCATACAGTGTTAACTGTATTACATTGTGCATTGAGCACTGTTATAAGCATTGCTTTGTTTAAAAGAGCCCTTGGTTTAAAAATAAGATAGAATCACCAGAATCATCAGAAAAATAGGACAGAATCAATCTACCATGTAAAAGAGCATACGTAGCATGCATTGTGTATTAACTATCAGCATAACCACTCTTTTGTTGAAAAGGGAAATATTAAGAACAAATATTGTTCATGTTTTATGTTACAGTGTTGTACAAGCTCACCTTTTCTTTGATATGAAGTCAATGTAAAATTAATAGCAAAATATATACAAGTGAGTTACTGTGTTGGAATTGATGTAATAACTTGTTGCTATGGTTGTTATTTTGTCTACTTTGAAATGTATTACACAAGAAATCAATAAATGTTCAGGTGTTGCTTAATTACCAGTCAATCTATTCCCACTGAACCACAGCATAAAGCAGTTTGGCCTTTTATTAAATCATTCATCTCACACATCATTGTATGATGACATTTTGATTGATTATTTGAATTGAAAATCACCATTTTGTTTTATTACTTTAGACACATGTATTTCAATATGTAGTCATACTTTTACTGTGATGATAACTCTGCAACCGTAACTTCTTCTTTGTGTTTCTTTTCAGTGTTGGAGACAAAAACAGAGACCCTGGGACCTGGTTTCAACTCTTTTATGATCAGTAATTTGCAGTATGGAAGAACCTATATTTTTACCATCCGACCTTTGTATGGAGAAGTGGAGGGCCCTATAAGCACTATTTATCACAGAATATGTAAGACATGACTTATTGTAAATAGTTTGATAAGCTCTCTGAAATATCCACAAACTTTTATCTGGTATGCTTCTATATGCTTATTGATTGACCAAGATATACTTAATATGGATCTATATTGTTCCACACATTTGCTCATAATTAAAATACTCTAATTGAATATATTGATAATTTTGTGTTAAAGGTGCTCTTAGCGATGTCCCGCGTTTTTTAGGCTACAACATTTTTTGTCACAAGTTTTTTGTAATCAGTCATGTCATGTCTCTGTGCATCTCAGTGGGACAGGATGGCCTGGGGGTGACAGTCGAGTCTCTGGCAGCCACAGTCACCCCTCATGTCACGACTGCCTACGTCACCAACACTACCACACATCACACATCCTCCAGGACCACCCGACACCCCATTGCTGTGGCACAGCCTAAATCCATAACCACCAAGAAGCCTCCGAGTCTGCCAAGTGTCACTGAAGCCAAAGCAGCTGAAGTCACCTTCTTTCAATTAACCACACTTAGTGCAGAGACAACAGCTGCACCAAGACCAGGTACGGTTTATATCAAAAAAGTGATATTGCTTAAGTTTTATGATCTACAGTTAAAGTGTTGTACCAATTTATTAAGAAATAGAGTCTTTGTGTAGTTTTAAGCCCAGTATTACCTTGTTATATATTCAATGGTGAATTGTATTTAAGGTTTGTGTGTTTCTTTGTTTTGTCAGTGTGTGGTAAGACCAAAGCAGACATAGTATTTTTAGTGGATGAGTCCTCCAGCATCGGCGCAAACAACTTTATCAAGATGAAAGACTTCATATTCCGAGTGGCAACTTACTTCCCTATCATTGGTCCTCAGGGCACACAGGTCGGTCTCTCAGTCAAGACTTTCTTTGTTTTATACTGTTCCAGCTGGATGTTGTGGTCACAATATGGCCTTGTGGTCTTAGGCTTTTTTGGTGTGGTACTACAGTTACAAACTTGACTGTATTGCAGTGATGTTAAATAGCAACCTCTAACAATCTTTGTCAAATAAATCCCCCAATAAAGTCTTTAAAAAGACTAAAATAGCTGCCGCAACTTAGCAAACTGCTCCAGTGAGTCTCCTGTGCAAACCAGTTCCATTGGCAGGAACATAATGTGCAATTATTTCACCAATTGGGCAGGATCAAATTCAAACATTGGCAGAAAGAATAAACAAGGCCCAAAAGCACCATGGCTTGTAATTGTAAAAAGAAAAAGAAGTGGCAGCCAAGTAAGATGAAGCGCCTGCCTACAAACATGCAAAAAGCAGTCTCTTTAATGAATTGTATGTGTTAGGGGTATTGATTAGAATGCAATTGAGAACTATAGATTGAAGTCACACTACTTTCAATTTAGATGACGTTATGATTATGCATATTTTCTCTCAGATAGCTGTAGTTCATTACAGTGATGAGCCTCGAATTGAATTCCGTCTGAGAGACTTCAAAGACAGAAACTCTGTGCTCAGGGCGCTCAGAGCCTTGCGTTATGGAGGGGGCAACACCAAAACAGGTTAGTGACACTCACACAAATGTGCACACTCCTCTACCCCTTGTCTTCCGATGGCAGATCATTCCTATAACACTGTTACGGTTCTGCTGTTGATGTCACTGCCTTTAACAGCTGCCAAGCTGGTAAACAGATAATATGCTGTTCTTGGTCCTGCTGCCATACAGATGTATTAATACTCACTGCTGACATATCATTTGACATAAACCTAGGCTCTAATCTAATCAAGTTATATAAAAGAACAAATGATATAACAGCATGTGTTTCAGTAAACATTACAGAGATTTATAGATATCATCCATTTAGAATTAAACTCTCCTAGAAGTTTCAGTATTTGCTCTTAATACTTTTGCGCTCTTTTAGGAAAAGGCATCAGCTACGTTCTGCAGGAACTGTTCCAGGAGGCTCTGGGGATGAGGCAAGATGTGGCCCATGTTCTAGTTCTAATTACAGATGGCAGGGCCCAGGATAATGTGGTGCCACCCTCTAGAATTGCACGTGCTCTTGGTCAGTAAAGCTTATTGTAAAGCCTTCAAAATGGTGTTGATAATGAGTTTCACTGTAGCCAAAAATGTAAACTTTGAAGACAAAGAAAAAAAACGGGAAGATTTTGCCTGAATTCTCATGCTTTGGATCTGTTTTTCTTTAGGTGTCAGTGTCCTGGCAGTTGGAGTTTCCAATGCAGACATTGAGGAGCTGAATAAGATAGCAGCACCCACCAGCTACAAAAATATTTTCTACTCACCAACCTTTGATGACTTCCCTTCCATAGAGAGAGAATTCATTAATGTCATCTGTAGTGAAGAACTCCTCTCCGAGTTCAAACCAAATGCTGAGGCAAGACACAAATTTAATTATTTTCTTTCTGTGTTATTACACCGAGATAATGTTACATTTCAATCACACTTGAAATTTGAAATTTGATTTCATTTTTATTCATGCAATCCTATCTTTACAAACGCCAAATATGTGTTTTAGGTAATACTCACTATACTAAAATTGAAAATTGAAAATAAATGCACCTAAGAGACGACCTTAACCACCTCTGGAGATGATCAGGCACGCATAGTGACTTAAATGTAAATGTATCACTATTTTAACTGAGTCATGAGGGCCCTGTAGAAAGGAATACTGAAGCTGTCTTGACATTTTGATGTCAGAGCAGGGGAAGGTGTGACTACCACACAGCTATCTCTGCCACTTAATTATATATTATGTCAGTGTATTACTTCTTCCTCATGTCCATTTTCAGTCAGCTCAGTTGGACACCCCGACTGAAGACCCAGAAGAGCTGCTAAAGCCTCAGGGTCCCTGCTCCTCCCAATGTGTGAAGGTTGGTACTTGGTAAAAAATCTTCATTCTCCTCATGTCCCTTTCATCATCATCATCATTATCATATCAGTCATAGTGCAGCCAATTAAATGCCACTGATAGGTGCTGACATTTATCGGAATTTCTCACATTAACAATGGTTTGATTGAGTTTTCTGTCTTAACAATACAACTATTAATCATATTCATTTTTTTTTTATCCAGGGTCAGAAAGGGGAAAAGGTGAGTTCATTGAAATGTGTTAAATTGATTTAGAACTGTATGCAAAAGCAGTGTTTTTTTATTGTCTGTATTCCTTATTCCTCATTCTCTCAGGGAGATGGTTCTGGTCTCGGAGGTCTGGTATGTTTCATCAAGTTTTCTTCTCTACATTATGGCTTAACATTAACTATGTTAAGTGATGATACTTTCTTGCCACTAAGACAATTCCATCCATTCTCCACTGTCCCCTCTGTATTCTGCGTAAATGTTTTCTCATTGCCATTAAACTTTACTATCTTTATTATTCACATTTAGAATAACTGGGAGTATTTGTTTTGTTTATGTAGAGAATTAGGCATATCCCTGGACAGTATGATCCTTTCAGTCCTTCCAAAGGAGAGAAGGGAGAAAGGGTAAGAATCAACACAAACACACATACAGTACATATACAAACATGCACACAATACACTTTACCACCATTGTCATCATTAATGATCAAGATTACCTTACCTGTTCACTGTCTTTTTGGCTGTATACATTTTACGACTCTAGGTCATACAGGCAAAAGTATTGAAAAATGTTTTTATGTGGTTTACCTCCGATGACATAAAATGAGGAGAAATATTCCCATTTGTGCATTGTGCACTGTCTGGAACTACTACTAATTAAAAATCAAGAGAGAGTTGGCCAGCATTAGTCACAATCAGTGATAGAGGGCTACAGTATATCACACAAAAATGAAGGAAATGAAATAAGATGGAGAGGCAGTAGAGTCAATTTCCTAAATTAGTTCAATCAGTTTCAGCCAGTCAATCTAAAGCTGGAGTTCAAAACAGTTGTGTTTCAGTTATTATGCAAGTTATATTCATTCATTTGTTTCTTCATTGTTCTTTCCGCATGTGCCATTAATGCTGCAAGCTGCGTTCATTTCCATTTTCTTATTCTACATTTGAATACAATTTCACGACATTGCAATGTCATTTGCTTTACTGGCATTTACGTTAACTACATTAATGCTGTCTTACAGTTTTAAATATATCAGAACAGAATAAATTAACAATGAAAATATGCAGGTAATGCCTGCCATTAACTGTATCCAATCTCACAACCATGCTCTAACTGTATTGGTGAGTGTGGCTGTTATTATATTTCCCGCACAGACCATAATGTTTTAATATGACAGGGGCCTCCTGCAACAGATGGTGTACCTGGGTTGCCAGGGCGACCAGGGAGAACTGGACCCCCAGGTTCTGCCGGCCAACGGGTAACTAAATAAAAAAAATAAAAAATAAAAAATAAAAAAAGAATCCTCATACTGACCTTGTTAAAGTTAATCTCATTTAGGTCTGACTCTGAAAATTATATTTGTTTTTTTTTTCAGGGCCCGCAAGGCATACCAGGTGATATGGTAAGACCAGCATGAAAAATACCCCTAAATGTGATGTCCCGTCTTTTGCTGCAAATATCACCTGTTTCTGTTTCCACTGTGGACTTGATAAATAAAAAATAAAGTATCAAAACTTCATCTTAATTCAAGGAGGAGAAAGGACGCTAACAGGAAGTATTCATCTGCATTGAGCAACTTTTACTTTGTCCTTTAAAATCAGACAGGAAGTGATGTTTTAATTTTGCCTTTACTATGAGATGGGGAGGAGAGGGGACGCAAAATGACTTTAGCTACATATATAAAACATTGATTTCACTTATGGATTAATTTGACCTGGTTTAATAATGTGGATGATATGCAACAAAGACCTTTGGGTTTGTGATTACTGTACTGTACACAGCTCAACCTTAAACCTTTTGATGTTTCTATACATATCAGAACATTTTTATGTTTAATATTTGTTGTATGTATCCATCTGATAATTTCTCTTCATGTTTCTTCAAATGGAAGGGTCCACCTGGACACACTGGTCCAAAGGGACATAGGGGAGAAAGAGTAAGTTTAACATGTGCTTTTCATGACTGTTTTTGCTAAGATTTGAGCTCATGAAACAGTTGTCTGCTTGATTTATCTACTTTTGTGAAAGTTTTTTTTGTGTGTGCTACAACTACAACAACCAAGAATGTAAATGCTCTGTTGTGTGTCCAAGTATCCATGTTTTTTTGTGTTTCCACTTAGGGAGAGCCTGGATATGTTATAGCTGGCACAGACGCAAATTTTGTTCCTGGACGAAAAGGAGAGCCAGGATCTTCAGTGAGTTTTAAAAATATTCTTTAGTTTTCAAATAGTGAACTTCAGGACAACTCAAAAACTAATCATTGCATGTTACAGGGCCCCCAGGGGCCGCCTGGTGTATCAGGGGTCAATGGCGCTCCAGGCCTACCTGGCCAGCCGGGGCCACCAGGGTCACCAGGATTATCTGTCAAGGTAATGTAAACAGATTTCAAATTAAAAGTAAAAAGAAAAGCCCATATTGCAATGATGATCTTGTATTCTTTATTCTTTTCTTTATTTTATCACATTACATCATGCACTGTCAGCATGACCTACAGCAATCACTATGAAGTGTCAGAAAATTCTTAACCAGAGTTGTTTTTATTGATTACACTTTGTAGGGAGATCCTGGGGATGTTGGAGCAAAAGTAAGTATGAAGGTGGTTTTCAGCCCTTTATGAGTCTTTTTAAAAAGGAGCACTGCAAAAAATATTTGCAATTTTAAAGCCTAATATATGCATCATAAATTGCTTACTTGAATATAAGGCCTATTTTTATTGCTTCAGAATCAGATAATAGCAGGTATTAAACGTTAATTGCTTCATTTTTATCTGATAATACTTCCATTATTTTTGACAAGGGTTTACGTGGGAAGCAGGGTGTGAAAGGAGACAAAGGAGAGTCGGGAAAAGATGTAAGCACATAGTTGATATTGAATTATTGTAAGTCGACATTGCATAACCCAATTGAAAGATTATTGAGAGTTGCCTACTGAAAGTGTTTTTTTTTTCTCTTCTCTTTGTTTCCTTCTTGCTGTCTCTCACACCCAAACTCTGACATACACGCACACATATTCCATCTACCGCAGGGTATTGCAGGTTTGCCTGGTCCCGTTGGCATTGATGGGATGCCAGGGTTACCAGGTCAGAAAGGAGAGCAGGTAAAGTGTTATTATTAAAAGATATTACACATTGTGCAACAGTCTACTTAAAATAATTGAATGTAAGACTGAATAACTTGGCTAATAAATATTCTTATTTTGCAGGGTAAAGAAGGAATTGGTATACAAGGTATTGAAGGTCCTCGTGGAGAGCCCGGAGAGAAGGTACATCGCAATGAAATAAAAAATAAAAAAGTCAACCAGAAATATGGAGTATTTTATAGTACGGTACTTGTTTTTCAAATGTCGTTCAGTGCCCACAGCATCACTAATTATTTTTCTAACTCTTCAAATTTCTGCAAGGGATTATTTTTTTACTCTTTGAATTTCTGTATGTGATATATACTGTATGTGTGTGTGTGTGTTTGTTGTGTTATGGTTGTCTAAGCTACTGGATGCCTAAAATTTCCCTCTGGATGAATAAAGTATCTATCTATCTATCTATCTATCTATCTATCTATCTATCTATCTATCTATCTAATATAATGAGAACAGACTAATTGTCTTATGGGATAGACAGATTGTTAAGGTGGAACAGGATTCTGGATTCTGGATGCATTAATATAAAAATCCCATTTTTGTTTCAGTTGTTGAACTGTTGTTTTGCAGGGAAATATTGGCTTAACAGGACCAGTTGGCCTGAAGGTAACAACGTTGCAAAGAACATTTGAACATGACAAAAGTCTGTTTATTCTGAATGTGACATGTTTCAGTAAAAATCCCCAAAACTGTTTGTAAAAGAACATTTGTAATTAATCTTTTTAGGGTAACCATGGAGAGCAGGGCATCCAAGGAATCATCGGACCACGGGTGTGCACTTCATCAATATCTCCTGTTCAATAACAAGCAATGAGTTCCTGCATATTTCTTAGCCTCAAATGCATATGAATTAACTCCAGCTTAGTCTCATGAGACAAAATCTGTTTACCTGATGGTAAATATTGTGTAAGAATCAATGATGAAAGCATTCAGAGCCAGTGATTTATTTTTACCTGCAGGGAAAGAAGGGACTCAAAGGGGAGCAGGGGGACAAGGTGAGTTCATCCCACACACATCTCCACTCTCTCTTCATTAGGCTGAAAATATTCACTCTAAAATTAATATAAAGAATCAATTTAATCCTGCCAAGTAACAGGCTACTAATTATTTAATTTACACTGGTGTCACACTGGAATACAAATGTGTGCATGCATATTTGGGCAGTTTTCAGAGTTGAATAAAATGCATGTTTTCAGGGAGAAGGAGGAGAGATGGGACCAATAGGACCACAAGGGCTCATGGTGAGTAAGGATTACATATTATAGAATGTGGCTTAAGTTGACCATATACACATTTTAGCAACTTGAAGTTAACATTTTGTATTGCTGAGACAAAACATTCCTTATAAATTCTTATAACTTCTAAATATTTGCATACTGCCTTCACACTGGAATGTCAGCATGTCCCACTAAACCAACATAATCCTAGTTGCTTCCACTGACTCACCTAAGCATATTAAAATCAACTTTGTAATTCATTTTTGATTACAAAGATAGCCTGTGGCAGAAGCAATATAATCATTGAGCTGGGACCAAATGGCTGGAAACACCAATAACACACAATACATTCACAATGTTTTCTAGTGTCTCCAAACAGACATTTGGATGCTGTTGCTGCTGATGATCATGATAAATTAACTAATGAGGAAGACATTTTTTTAGGTTTTCAAGATTAGGCTCCTTTAGAGATGGTTACGATTACATATGATCATGCACCAAATTGTCAAACCTCAGTGGGTATCTTTATCAAATAGGCAATTTCGTCCTGCATCACTGATTTTTAATTTGAGGCTGCATGGTCCTTTGGAATCGACTATCTGGAAAAACAGCCATCATGAGGACCATCGCCGTGTCTTTTGATACCGTTTTTTAATTCAAAAACTTCAAGCTTTGAACATAATGGATAATAAAGTGCTGGTTAACAGAAGAAAGCAGAGAGTGATGGGCAATGTTTGTAGTGTGTTTAAGAATTTATGATGTTTGGAAGTTCATTAGGTAAAAAAGAGTTTTGTTTAGAGCTGGCCCAATATATGAAGTAACATAAAATAGCAAGACATAATTCAGATTATTAATATTTAATTTTAATAATTTCATATTATCTGATTTTTCCAGGGGCTGACAGGGCCATTGGGGTTAAAAGGAGATGAGGGTCCAAGAGGAGCCCCTGGAGATCCTGCCAAGGGTGTAAGAATTCAAAACATTTAAAACTCATTTAAACTTTCTAATAAAATAAAAGCACTTGAGACTCAGTTTCCTTTTTCCCATCACAACAGATAATTGGCCCAACTGGAAAAAAGGGTGCCAGGGTAAGTAACCAACTTTTGTTTATCCAGGAAAATGTTTTTGTGGCCACATGCATCACTGTGGTTCCTAGTCTGGCTATCACCAGACCAAGCCAGCTCAATAGATTTGAGATTGAGCATTGATCTGGGAAGTCTGCTCTGTATTATCTCTGCACAAGAGGCCTTACCAACGGACATAGTTCAAATGACTCTGTATACAATTGGACAGTCCTTCAACCAATCAGACCAATGACCTAGGGGACGTAGAAATGACAGCGCCATCACCGGGTTGATTCACTTTGGTGGCGTTCGGTGGCCGCTATTTTTAACGTCAACATAGAAGCTCCTTGGTCACTTCTCTATCGCCATTCTGTTAAACTCACCAATAGCACGGCAGGCAGATAAGACAGTTTGTGATTGGATCCCGCAAAATTGTGAACTGAAGCAGGAGAATTAAACGTGGAGGTTACCAGACAGAGCTGCAGGGTGAAATCAAATTGCAGAGTGGGCGGGGTTTGCCCAGTCTACGTGGTTCAAATATTTTACACACTTTTGCACATTGCAGTGTTGTTGTAAGTATGCAAAAACCTTAAATGTGACAAGGAAAGAAGGCCTAAATCCACTAAAACCCATTTTCTCTATCATAATAAATATGCACGACTGAATAAGCAACAAATAAAGCCAATCAGAATTAGTTATTTTGTTAAGCGTTTAACACTCAAACTCAGTTAATCTGATTGTCAGTGGTGTGGTAATATGATTTAGATGTTGTTAAACACTGACTGGGATAATGTGACATCAGGCTTTTCCAGCTGAGAGAACGCAAATACAGAAATCTCTCATTTAAAATCACCATAACTCTCTACCTTTGGATGTCCACGTTTATATTTCTTTTGTTGTGCACACAACTTTGCCTATGATTCACGGAGGCTCTGTGCAATCCAGCCAGTTAGGTTGATAATTCAAAAGAAAGCTTCAAGGAGTGTTGGAAGGGGCCTTGCTCCTCTTTGCATGTTTGAGTTACTGGTGGATGCCAATCCACGCAAACCTGCATTAACGCAACCATCGGACACAGCGTGCACCGTGGAGTGTGCACCGTTTGACATGGTGTATTGCAAAAGTTGTAGGGGGGTAAGGCGGGGAAAACCGTCATCAATGAAAAAGGGATTTTCTGCTGAGTTCAGTGATACCTCACATAATAGCCTACGATAAAAGGGTCATTAGTTATGAAAGGGGTGCGGCTTAAGCATATGGGGCAGGCCAAACCATTGCCAATGAAAAGGGAACTCTACTAAGTTCAATGATACCTCACACAGTGGTCTACATCAAACGGGTCATTATTAATGAAAGGGACGTGGCTAAAGCATAGGGGGCGAGTCAAACCACCAATCAAAAAGGAACTGCCAAATTCAGTGATACCTCACACAAGACTGTACTTTAAACGGTTCAAAAGCCATGGGAGGGGGCGTGGCCTGAGTACATGGGCGTGGTTAAAGTATTGGTGGCCATAAGTTTCATGTAATTCAGGTGATGTTTGTCGTGTAAGGCTGATCTCTTGTTGCAAGCGGGGGGCGCTATGATCAAAAGTTAAAAAAAATCCTAGGTCTAGACGCTTGTCAATCTTGAGAAATTTCGGGCAGATATGACAATGTACTCTCAAGATACAACAACTTCTTTGTCCATCGATGAATGCTTAAAATGTCTTGTCTTGTTTGGTGAGTTTTTCAGTATGTTATGCCCCTCAAAAAGGCGACTCATTTGCAGGAAATAATAATTTCTTCAGTTTTAATAGGGCCTTTGCCACTGTCGGCGCTCAGGCCCTAAATATATGTACATGTACATGTTTACCAATCAAAATATTGATGTCAGTTCCAGTTAATTATGAGCTCTGGATGTTGTTTTTTCAATTTTTTATTTGGATCCACAAACAAGGTTTCACTCAACTAATAAGACTACTTGTGACTCCAGATACGCTGTATCTCCAAGAAATATTTCTATATTCACATCTTCGTTATTAAAAGGTATGCACTAGTCTTCATCTGTTGGCCACTGAGGTGCTCGACTACAGACTTGGGCTTAGAGAAGTTGTTGAGGGGGAGGAAAGTGTTGCTTGCTGCTGCTGGTTACGTTTTTTTCAATTAGTCCAAAGATTAACATTTTTGTCACGACCTCACATGTATGTCTAAGTTTTTTGCTTTTAATTTATCTTAACGGGCTTAGAATAAGTCAGTCAGCCAGAGGGAAGTGATTCTCTTAATGTTTAATTCTGTCGGGACATTTTTAATTATTTAGTCAGTGTATTTCTTACACACTCAGTCCTCTGGGTCCGCTTATCAAACACAATTAAGATTTTCTCATTAGCTTTTGAAGTGGGCATGAAGGCTCCACTGAATGGGACGTCTCGTAATCTCAGTCCACAGGGTGCCGTTTAAAGTGAAGCTTTTGTTTTGTTTTGTTTGGCGTGTTGATTGACATTCTGTGTATGTGTGCGTGTGTGCATATTTCCTGTTTGTCAGGGAGACATTGGTCCAGTTGGTCCGACAGGCCCCCAGGGAATAAAGGGTGAACAAGGAAACAAAGGAGAGAAGGTTAATAAGAAATTATGTACATTATGCTTGCATTTTGTCATTTTTCAGATTATTAAAAGAACAGACTGAATATCTGTTGCTGCTAGAATAGCTGTATGTGGGTATGATTTGTTTTGATGTGTGCAGGGCAGTCCTGGTTTTGGGATTCCAGGACAACGGGGACCAAAGGGAGAAAATGGCGAGAGGGTGAGTCACCTGAAAAAGTGGGATCACTCATTTAACACTAAAACTGTGTTCTCACCATGCAATACTGAAGCAGAATACAGCTGTTCATTGCTATTACAGTATATTTATGTGTTGTGCTTTTTATCATTCACAGGGAAATGTTGGTTTGTCTGGAAAACCTGGCCCAAAAGTCAGTAAAGTATTTTGCTTAAAGCTGCTCTTATCAATAATTTTATATGAGCAATGGGTCAAATGCCTATGTGTGAAATGAAAGCGGCCAAAAATAGCAGTAAAAAATACTAGGGACGAACCCACAGAACTATCATGTGACTTTGCTGGTATCCTAAATCCTACAGAGGTTGATTTTTTGTTATCTTTTAGCCTAGTAGTTTAGAAAGTTTAGTTAGATTTAGCAGTTTTGTTTTTTTGCTCATTGTGTAAATATTGTAGTCATCTGATGGCTATACATTAGCCCCCTAACAGCACAATTTTTGTTGTCTATTTTTTATTTTATTATTATATAATGGATTTCGAGATTTTGGTCAAACTACAGTCTAGTCCACTACAAACACACACACACACACACACACACACATATATATCTAAAACAGAGGTTGTTAAATATATGTAATGTGTTTGTCCAGGGGCACGATGGCTCCAAAGGTGACAAAGGGGTGGCTGGGTTATCCGGTAACCCCGGAGAACCAGGATTAAGAGGTAAAGATGTAAGTAAATCCTGTGTGGCTGTTGCAGCAATGATACAAGTTGTTTGTACATTACAGCAGAATTCACCCTTACCAGGGTTTATTTAGAAAACATTACGTCAGAGAAAGCTCAAAGTATTAATTAAAACATAAGACAAAGGGAAAAACGTTTGGACAAGTCAGAATATATGTGATTTGTACAGATAAAAGGATACATTTCAACTTGAGCTCAGGAAAATGTATTTAAATGTAAAATTGGTGACCATGACTCCGTCCGTAGGGTGCACCGGGAACTAAAGGAGACCAAGGATCTAAGGTACAGTCAACATGTTACCGGATGCTTCAGTTTGTTTTGTTGTTCAGGAGGTTAGCTACTTCCATGATGATTTATAATCAGTGAAGTCTTTAACTCTAAGTTATAATGTGGTTTTGTCTTTCACAGGGTGAACTTGGACCACCTGGAGAGCCTGGTGAAAGAGGAATTAGGGTATTTATTTTGAGTTTGTGTGTGTAATATATATTATTTAGTTTATTATACTATGTGTATTACACATAAACATAAATAAACAAAAATAAACATACATAAAATCCCCACCCCCATTGCAACAACAAAGACAAAAGCTTTCTTATAAAAATATATATTCTGAAGTCTTTTTTATGAAGTTACCAATCTGCGGTGATTGCATGTGTGACTAGAAGACTAATTTACTCACCATCTGTGTCATGGAAACAGTCAGCTGAGCATCATTAACAGATCTTTGAGTTCACTCTGGAACATAAGGGACTAATAAGTCAATGATTGGTATAAAAAACTGAATGGAAGTCTGCACATTGGATCAGATGTTCAGTGTGGTCGAAAAATTTGGACTTGATTGGTGCACAGGACACTCACTGCCACTCCATATGCCAACAATGTCACTCTATGAGTATGCTTTTAATGTAACACACTTTTTAGATTTATATTGCATTTCTATTTGTTTACATTTCCAACCTCCAACCTCTCAAGCTGCTCTCCGTACACACACGTGACATTTCTCATTCCCCGTATCATTTACCAAACACACACCTTTACTTTGGTGGTCTATTTAAGCTGTGCAATTTCCCCATCTCTGCCTTGTCAATGCTGCTGCTGCCCTACACCTGTATCACTGCCTACTTGTAGCTCCCACCACCACCACCCCAGCATCTACCTGCAGGCTCTGGCCAGGGAGAATCTACTTTATCATCACTCCCCAAAATCTCATGTAAACACATACTGCGGGGAGTGATGATGTCGGAGTCTGGCCACCAAACAAAATGTTGTTTGCCAGAACTCCTGTTGAGCAAACATCACATGTGCTATTGTATGTACTTTTATGGCTTTTGACGTAAACAGCAGTAACTCCTTTTTGATATTGATGATCAGGGTCCACTCGGGTTACCAGGGCGACCAGGGGACCCAGGAGATAAAGGAGATACTGGGATGCCCGGCCCGCTTGTAAGTTCTTTGAATTTAAGTAAAAGAAGATAATTACGCCTTGAAAGAAATAGACTTAAACTGTGTATAATACTTAGTTTTTTTTTTCTGAGGGCATTTAATGTTAACATTTCAATCAAACCTTCCTGTCACATTAAATCACTGGAATGAGATAAAATGTGATTTTCCCTCAGGGGACTGATGGAAACAAAGGCGACAAAGGGGAGCAGGTATTGTTTGAATTCTCTCTCTCTCTCTCTCTCTCTCTTTCTCTCTCTCTCTCTTTCTCTCTCTGTCTTATTGATGAGCATGTTGATTCTCAGCAGAGGTTCTCTGGTTGATGCCTTTTGATGATTCTTCTGTGTCAGTCACCATCTTCACAACCTGCTATCCCTCTGTGACTTCATGATTTCTATTTTGATAGGTTCATTAATTAAGTTTGGCTTTGTGTGTATGCCACCCTTCAGTGCACCTACTGTTTTTTTCCTTTGTGTTACAAATATGGGTTGTGTCTAGAAGTGTGACATGTTAGATTTTTAACTGTGTTGTATTGTGCTCTTCTTTTGATCGTGCGGCTGCTGTCATAAAGGGAAAACCTGGACCTCCGGGAGAACAAGTAAACAAGCCTCTATTATCATTTTTGACAGCTTCTCATCAGTTCAGCCATGTTTGACAAGGACATTCATTGTAACGAAGCTCATGAAGAACAAAAGAAAAAAACACCACTCTCCCATAAGACATTGGAGAATGAATATATGTTCTCAGTCAGCTGAAGTTGTCCATCAATAAGCAAGTTAACTTTTAATTTCTGATTTTTTCCTTGTAGATTGTTGTAGACAACAACATATTGACCAGAGTGATTAAGGTAACTTGAAGAATAGCATTTAACATGCTTTATTTAGTTTATTTATTTATTGTTCATGAGGGTATTCAAGTTAATCTTCTCTCCTCTCTCTTGCCTTTCCTTTATTTGCCTTTCCCTTCCTTCAGGGTGAACCAGGAGAGCCTGGTGAGCCTGGTTTGAAAGGAGAAAAAGGTGTGCCTGGGCCGAGAGTGAGTATCCAATCACATGTCACAAACCAATATACTGCAAGATGTACGCTGATCACGTCTACCATAGGTGGAAACCCTCAAAGAATCACATAGAGCTCAATCAGTCCATTAACGGATAAGTTAATTGGCAGAGAATGAAACTGCAACAATATGCTGGTTTCTCTGTGTTATATGAGACTAATTTCAATATTTGGGTGATTTTAACTGTTCGTCAGTTGAAATAAGTCATTTGAAGACAATACCTAGACCCATATTTGATGTTGATTTTAATAACCAAAAATAAATATGCAGATTAATTGATTAAGGTAGCCAAACTTATGCTTGCTTTTGTTTGTTTATTCAGGACTTGCTTGCAATTTGTTGTTCTTAGTTTAGGACTCCTGTAGTTGTAATTTCTCTTTTCTTCACTTTCTTAGGTGAAATTGCTTCTACCTACAGTTTTTTTTTAATCACACAAACTCTATTTTCTATTATTTGTAACTATAATTAGATTAATTTATTTATAAGTTGTAGTTGATCTTTTTGTGTGTGGTAGGAGACTTTAATTAGTAAGCTTTTTTAAATATTCCCAATATTCGAATATTTGTTTGTCTCCACAGGGTCCAGAGGGGAAACCTGGATTACCAGCACCATCTCCGGTATGTGTATACATCATTGTTTCAAATTTACTGTTGTAGTTTGTATCAGGAGGACTTCCATTTAAAAATGTTGTTGAAGTAAGAAACCATTTGCTTTGCAGGGTAGTTCTGAAAGAGATGGACTTGATGGGTTACAAGGGAAACCAGGAATAAAGGTTATACTTTTAAGAGTTTTACTATTATTAAAATCTGCCCATCCAAATTTCATTAAGCTTTGGGCATTTACAGTGTGAGCTTACTCACAAAATGTTTAACTGCAGGGTGACCAGGGACAGAAAGGAGAAATTGGTCAGGTGAGTGCACCAATGGTTTTGGAAATATTAATCTGTTTGTACATGGTACACCCTATGAAGAAAAAATGATTTGCTCATACATTTGTTGTATGTGTGCTTGTGAACAGAGGGGACATAAAGGAGACCAAGGACGGTCTGGGATTGCTGGAATGCCTGGTTTACCGGGAACTCCAGTGAGTATCACTTTGATTTACAGCGCCTCTGGCTAGAACATTAACTATCCATTAGGGCTCCATGATATTAGGGGAATATGGACAATACGGTTAACATTGTTTTATATTACGATAAAGATATTACTTGCAATTAAGAGATATTTAAGATATTGATTTAAGATAAGATATTGTTCTCAGTTCTGCATTTCCGCTGCTTTCAGTATTTTGCTAAAATGCAACGAATGGACAAAAGGAAATCCTTTCCAATTTTTTTTTTTTAACAAATCAAACAATGAATTAAACATTAAATGCACCACTAAAAAAAAGAATGACAGTTACATTTTAAAGTGCCGTTTTCTGCTAATATTTCCTTTTAACCAACACCAAAAATCTTTTGTCTGTTGGAATGTATCACAGCCTTTTGCACTGTGTATATTGCGCCGGTTGATATTGAGATGACGAAATGTTATAACATGTTGTTTTAGGTGTGTTTTTTCCCCATAATAATCAGAAAAATGATCTCCAGCGATTGTTTTCTTTTCTCCGCTATTCAGGGACGACCTGGCATTGACGGAAAGAGGGGCCAGCCAGGAAAAGATGTGAGGAACATTTTCATCTGACAATTACTACACAACAATGTGTGACACCCACTGGATGATGACTTTCATGCTTTAACATCTGTGCTATTTTAATAGTTAGAAATTGTTTTCCGATTTTCAAAATGTGTTATTTAAAGGTGAATTTTTAAAAATCTAAACCTATTTTATTTTCATAGGGAGAAATTGGGCTGAAAGGAGATGACGGCAACAAGGTCTTTTTAAATTAATGGCAACCAACTAAAACATCTATGAGGCTGTTTTTGGAATACACATGTTAACATTCCTCTCATTCCAGGGAGACAAGGGAGACACGGGTGCTAATGTAAGTGGTTTTGGGATAACACAAATGAACATTGTTTACAAGAAAACCGAGCAACTTTAGAGTGTTTTTCTTACTTCACAGGGTAAAGATGGTAGTAAGGGGGAACCAGGAGCTCCAGGTTTGCCTGGTAGGCAAGTGCTTGTCACATCCGAGGTACATATTACTACCTGCGTTGATTTTGATTTATTAAATGGGAAGCTGATTTCTTTTTCCAAACCTCTTTTAAAAGCTGTACATTAAATTGTACATTCAGTGTTTTGCCTATTATAAGTGTCACCTTGGCCCATTACTGTTTAGTTGAGAAGATTCAGAAAAACATCTAGACCTGCCTTGCAGATTAGACTTTTTTTTTCTCAGGGTGCCACCATAGACGAAACCCGAGAAGCATTTCCAATCCCGATGGGTCCTCCAGGAGCTACTGTGAGTTTGAGTCTTACACAGAACAAATTTCTGAAAGTTTAGTTCATGGCACTTTATTTCAGCTGTTGCATGGCATAATCCATATTTATCCTGCACAATACCTGTGTCATTATTCAGCAATGACTATTGTGCTTTTATTGTGGGTTGTAATGAGTCGTGACATTATCTACAAACACATATGGTTACATTATGGCAAACTTGATGTCTTGCATTGTAGATGCATGTTCCAATGTCTTGCTCTTCTGTTTCTGTGTGTTTAGGGTTCACCGGGAACAAAGGTAGGATGGTAATTGGGTTCATACTGAAACTGAGTTTATTCAAATCTGAAATGTTGGTTCTGTAGCTCATTTGTCTTTTGTTTGCAGGGAGATAAAGGAGAAAGAGGCCTGAAAGGAGACACGGTAATTTTTAAATAGTAGCCCCTAAAAACATATGTATATGGAAATGACTTTATATTCATTTGTATTAAAATGAATAATAAATTTAATTTATATTGCACTTTTCACAAACACAAAGCGTTTGACTAATGTCTTCATAGGGTGATGCTGGAGCTCCTGGAAAATCTGTTGAAATGAAGGTAAATATAGGATGTAGTAATTCCTCCTCTGGGATACATGGTCTCAATTTGCACTTTTGACCAGTATGTTTTTCCTCTTCTTTAGGACATTGAAGTGATGTTTGAAGCATATGGCATAAGGGTGAGCTCGGAGCAACACATTGTATACATTTTGAGGTTGATAGAATTTGTATCCCAGTTTCACCCTCTCAATAAAACCTATTTCTCAGCTGCCTTTGCTGAAGGCTTTGATTGACCGGCTGCTGCAGGATGGAATAGAGGAGCTGCTTCATGTGCTTGGCACCTCCAAGAAAACGAAAGAAAACACAGAAACTCACACGTCCAACGTCATCACTGAGTACAAAGTACGGACAGTAAGGGAAGAAGTGTGTGAGAGGAAAAGGTTTCATAGCATAGGTTGCCTCTTGGAATTATGAGACAGTTTTACAAAACATAAATGTTTGTAGAACAGTAACCTGAACCCCCATGTATTCACTAAATAACTATCAATAATTTTAACTCTCATCAATAAATTTCATGGACTCGTATCTTTTGTGTCCTTATAAAGAAGATCACAAGACTTCTAAAACTAAGGGCAGTAAAAAACAAAACAATAGTTGTATTCTATTTGCGTTGTCTCAACAGAGTTCAGTGAAGTTCGACCTCAGCAGCCAGCCGCTGAAAGTGCTGGACACCATCCAGGGCCCTGATTTAGATGGACTGCTTTTTAAAGAGTCTTTGACAATTGTGAGTGACCTCAAAATCTCCATCTTGAGTCTTTATATCTTAAAAAGAAATCTTTAAAAAATCATTCTGTATGATCAGCTTATTAAAGCTCTTTCCAAGACAAATCATTGTATCTCCAAGAATTTTGATTTTCAATTCAAGAGTACATGTTTCAGTATGAAAAGCGCTGAAAGCTCATTAAAGGTGTAAATACACAGAAAAGGTTTAAAGGATTTCAGGAGACAAGGTGCTGTCGGCCCATTCATGTTTAATTACACTAACTCTAGCAACACGTTAGAGAGCATGTTTCATTAGTGTCATCTTAAAACACATTAAAAAGAACAAATTTGAATACAAGTATAAAAGAAAGAACAAACAATCTTTCACAAACCATTCAGATCTTCACCCACTGTGTACACTATATCATCAAAAATATTCATAATATAAATGTTTACTCAGGTCGATGCTAATAGTCCAAATCTGTCACTTCCACTAATTCTGTCTTTTGGTGTGAAGGATCCTTTAAATGAACCAGCAGAGGGTCCCACTTTATGGAGCTTCACCCCGCTGAACGGAGAGCAGGAGCTTGACAGAACTGAGACGGAGTTGAAGGATTCCAGTGGGAAGGAAGGAGTAGATAGTGACGGAGTAGCTTCACTCAAAGTGAATTGGACTGTAGTCAATTCTACTATTAATTTTAATACGACCCAGGAGGTAAGGACATTTTATTAAAAAGTATGTCAACTTTAAATCTATAATTGAATATATTGTGTTTCTAAAGAGATAGTTTAAGATCAGTTTCAGCAACATGGAATTAAAGTTATTGTTATATGTTATTTGTGAGCACAATGGGATCTTAGTGTCTCACATTTCTAATAACGTTTTCCTCAAATTATTATTATTATTATAATTTTTTAATTATTATCCTTGTTACCAAATATAATAATGTCATGGCAGCTTCAGGTCTCTAATCTAATCTGTGGCTAGCTTTCACATGATCTGATGAAAAACAATGGTTGGTCATGTTTTAGTAGAGAAATAGTAAGTATGGAAAACATCAAATGTCAGACAAACTTTGTTTTGTCTAGCATTTATGTTCTGCTGATTGCAAAATGATAAAAATTCAAATGTGCATGTCAGACTGTTTCAGGGTTGCCAGACTCTGTAGCGGTTCTCCTCACTCAAGAAGACTCCCTGAAGAAGAACTCGGGACAAAAGAAGAAGAACCGGGAACGTGGGAAGGTAAAGATATCATAGACAACGTATCATCGTCGTCGTCATCATCATCAACATCATCATCATCATCATCATCCTCATCCTCATGTGTAATCATTAGTGACTGGGTTTGCCCATGAAAATCAACTTACAGAGTATAGTTCAACAAGTTCATAAAACATGTAAAAAGGAAAACAACTGATGAATTCAGTCATGACCCAAAGTCAGTGGCTGCCTGGAAGGAAGGACATCAATCTAGCCAAGGACAATTTATTTATATAGCACATTTAATTGCAGGTAAAGTAAATGTGCTTGACAATAAAGTGCATACAGCAACACATTGCATTAGAATATATTAAAATCTAATGAGAAAATTGAATAGATGTATGGAAAGCCTCCAAGAATAGTTGATTTGTAATGAATGGGTTGAATTATGCAAAGCTACCAGTGTGGTCCTTTAGAAATATGTCTAAACCTTTTTGGTAACTTTAACACTAAGGGCTCCTAAACATCTTGATGTGGAGCTGTTGCATTCATGTTTAATATTCATTGAGTACTTTTTACCCTTTTAAATATCTTCAAAAAACGTACAGTATCAACCTCGTAGTTTCATTATTTTATCATCATCGACGTCTGAAGCATGAGAAACCTTTATCTTTTTTCTCTCTGACTGTGAACTTAACCAGGGCAAAGGAAATAAAGGACGACATAAGAGGCAGAGACAACGCCTGGTAAATGTCCTTGAAGGGGTCCAAACTAAACCTAAAACCTTAACTTCACTTCTGCCCCAACTAAACAACATAAAAACAAACTAACACAGCCATCTCACCCTGCAAAATGTAAGCACAGACTCTTGACACTGGCTGTTGCTAACTTATTAACATAATGACTTTAACATAATTTTTTTAAATGTAGAAATAACTTTTAGTACTTGAAAATCATAGAAATAATCATAATATACTAACTTTTTTTTAAAATATAACAAACAGAATTAACCAGTTATTGTATAAATGGTGTGGCTAGTAAAAGTAAAAGCATGCGTTTGTTGATACCAGTATTTGTTTGATAATGGGTTGCTTTGTAAACGCTTGGCAATGTCTTCTTCCAGCCACTGACACAAATCTTAAATTATCATATGTAACAGAATGCTTCTGTAATTATTATCACTTCTTATTTATCCAAAGACAAGCGAGGAGGACACGCAAGAAGAAGAGGAAGAGGATTTTTATAACGGCGAAGAATACAGTTATGAATATGAGGTAGACAACTGCTGCAATGTATGACTAATTCATGAACTGTGGGAAACTTCAGTTTAAAGTGTTGATTGATGATGTGGGGTTGTTTTATTTGAAGCTTTGTCATGGTGAGTGGCTTCTTTCTAACAGACCTGTCAAACTCATTATCAAATTAGGTTTTTTTATTTTTTGAAATAGCAACATCTCATCTGTTCCCACACTAAGCACTGAAGAGAGTTGATTAATGACACGCCCACTACCTGAATTAATCATTAAAAATAAATTACTCTGTCATTTCAGCCTACTGCATCATCATCATGCGTCATCCCCTGGAGTATCTGTAGGTTGTAAATGTTTTAAAGTTGCAATGAAATTTCTATTATTTTTCTTAACAGGAAGAATTTTCCCCAGATTATCCTGCGACCTCTCAGGAGAGTAAAGACAACAGACAGGTAAACTTGCTTCAAAAGTATGTTCTCATCTGTTTCAGCTGGTTTGGTAAAAAATGTTATAGTACATCTTTTATGTAAAATATGTTCCATGTTTGATTTATATGCAGCTTGAAGTTCAAACAGATGCAATTCTCCATCCAGTGGATGAAAAGGTGTGGCATTAATAATTCTGCAGCCCAGATGATTACAGAAAGTGATTCACTGTTGTAAGACAGTATTATATTAGAAAGCAAGCAGAGACACCTGCGCTATTGAAGAATAAGAACCTAGTTATGATGTTTTTTTAAATCTTTTTGTAGGAAGAAAAATTAGCCACACACAGTCCTGCCCAGTTAGAAACGTTGACGGGAACCTCCAGTTATCCTCTAACATCCTCCATAAACAGACAAATAGATGCACAGGTAATCTACACTCAATGCATGAAGTGTTACACAATTTTAATATTTCTTAATTTGTTTTTAACAAATACACAAACACAACCAAGAAACAACAAAACAGGTTAAAAACTGATTTACGGGGAATAAAGACAAATTGACAATGCTTGCTAAGAAAGGCTGTGTCTCCAGTGTCCATCGCGGGCGTACAGTATAGATCAGTGTTTCTAAAATGGGGTACATGTACCCCTAGGGGTACTTTGAAATACTGCAGGGGGTACTTGAAGTGCTTGGCAAAAATGCTAATTAAAAATATGTCATGCATAATTCCTAAAATAATTATACTGTAATAATTAGTAAGTTAGGTGGTGGATTTTACACATTTGAAATGTAGCATTTAAATATTTTTTGTTTAATAAAGGTTGTTGTTTAGTGAATCTATCACTGCCAGCGCGTATTGCGTATTGTGTATTGAACTTCTTTATATAGACTTTTTCTTCTACCAAAAATAATCTGTGCTGCTGGTCAGGTTGGATAAGTGGTAGAGCAGGTGCGTATGTATGTTTATGCCTTCATACAGAGGTCCAGGGTTCAAATCCAACCTGTGATGTATTTCTGCATGTCTTCCAAAAACAAAAAGTAACTCCACCTTATCAAAGACAGGAAATCACATCATTGAGACACTTCTTAAAACAAGGAGTGGAGGTTGATTTATATCTTCTCAAATTAACCTAACTTTTGACTGGTACTGTATCCCTTCACTCTAACATTCTTATCTCTTCTTTTATTGTCAATGAACAGGATGAAGTTTCACTTCCTACACATCCCATCCCAACAGACGAACCAGAAAAGGTAAAGCTTTGATTTGATTTGAAAGACTTGAATCTTAACTGAATGTTTCTGAAGCCCCTTGCATGTCTTGGAATGCAAATCTCTTCTAAATACGCTTAACACAAGATGCCTGAAAAAGACGGACAAGTGCTTAAACAGAGGACAGGCTTCACTTTCTCCCTGTTATAATATATAGTATTCCATAAATAAGTAATGATCACTTGGCATCGTATTTTCTATTTTCTACTTCCTATGAAATTTTCACCAGTGCAAAAAAATGTGCACATGCTTGTATAAGGCTAATGTGAATACAGTGGGAATGAAAATAAACCATCATAGAGATAGACAGGACAGCCTTTCTGAGCAGCATGCCTTTAGCATGATTTCACTAAAGCTTGCCTGAATGGAAATGATCAGAAATAGTAGTCAATTCCAGAGAGTTACTTTTAATACTTTGTCTCTCTCATTTTTTTTTAAACAGGAAGTCTCTTAAGTCCCAAGAGACTATACGGTGACTATAGGGTGTTAAGCATTCATAAGATAGCACACACTTCATGGAGCGTGTGAATAAACTGTGAACTGTTTTGCTGATGAGGAGCCCTGAACCTGAGGAAGGACTTCTTTCTACACAGAGACAAAGTCACTGACCCAAAGCTATGGCCAAAGTACACTTCCTGTATGATGGCTTTTAGTTTGAGTAACACACTATAGAAAATCAGGCACTGCTGTGAAATTACCAGAATTGTTTCCTCATGTCCGAGTTATTTTCATTCTTCACTTTGTTTATTGTAAACCCCTTTGTAGCCTTTACCTCATCTACAACTACTAATCTATTTATTAAGACAAATCTGTAACAAATATATATCACATCAGATAAAACACAAAAGACCTGTGCCAACAATTTAAATAAATTTACTTCTGACAAGTTGTATTGAAATTTTATTTATTAAAACATGGAAAATATGTTGTGTTTTTACTTCACCAAACATCTTTGAGCGCCAATGATATTACTCCAAATGTAGTGGCATATAAGCATTTCTGTAGCCAGAACAAATACATTTTTTCACTGGTGAAAATGTTCTGTTATTATGTTGTTTTGTCTGTTTAACCTCTCTGTGCATGTATCCTTCAGTAAAAAAAGTTCCAGTAACTTTCTAAGCAAGTCTGTGTCTTTCTTTCTTACATTTTTACCCTCATTTACATGAAAGCACACATATTACTACAGCTGTTTGATAGGAAGCATCAAAATGATAAATTTGCTCATGAGTTTTGGGGGGGCTTGACAGGTGCCTCAATCCCAAATCAGGGTGAAGAAAAGCGCCCCCTGGCCTGACTCCATGGTAGGTGTCACCTGGTTATGTAGACATTGATTAATAATAAAAATGGCAGTCGTAATCATTTTTATTATTGTAGGTATTTATGCCAGGTGCCCCAGGTGGAAGAAGTCATTTCAAGGAGGCACAAAAAGTAAATTTGTCCAGTCTTAAAAATTTAAACGTCATACATTTGACTCAGATTGCATCACATAAAGTATGTAAATTCAATTAATGTTCACTAAATGTCGCCCATATTTGACACTTGCCCCTTAATTTTTAATTTCAGCATCTGTCCTCTGGAGCTCAAGGTTACAACAGCTGGAATGTAAGTCTGTTATCAACAATGAGAAATAAGTATTAATCATATTGAAGATGTTGCAACTTCTAGATACATTGGTGTGTGTCATAAAACGGGTTTCTCTAGCAGAAGAAGCAAGGAAACTCTGACCTTCAAACACATACCAGGAGGCAGAGGCAAGAATGGATGGAGAGGCAGCGATACAGTGATACAGAAACACAAGCTGGAGGAGAGGAACAGACTGAAACGGAAGAAGTGGAAGAGTGGGAAATGGAACAAGAGAAAAGAGTGGGGACCGATGGGTATACAGTAACAGGCCCTGATCCAGTCTATGGGGAGGAAGAGAGGAGTGGAGACTACGAATGGGAGACAGAGGAGGACATTGATCGAGAGAGGGGGGGAGAGAAGGAGGACCTGGAGAGGGAGAGAGAGAGGGCAAGGATGGAAATGGAGAGAGAGAGAGAGGAACTGGAGAAAGAGAGGGAAGCCGAGCTGGAGTTGGAGAGAGAAAATGTAGAGAGAGAGAAAGAGCTGGAGAGAGAACAAATGGAGAGGGAGAAAGAGCTGGAAAGGGAGAGAACCGCGCCGGAGGGGGAGAGAGACTTGGACAGGGAGAGGGAGGAGTGGGAGAGGAGGAGAGCGGAGATAGAGAGGGGGAGACAGGGGGGTTATGATGAAGAAACTGGACAGCCATACTTGTACCCTCCAGAGTATTATTACCTAAAGGTAAAGGCCTTAAGTATTCATAACACTTGGAATAAATGTCCATTTTAATTATGCAATGCTTAAATGTACTCCACATTTCTTATGCAATAGGGACAACCAGGTGAGAGTGGAACACCAGGACAAAAGGTGACTAACTTTATTTAAATATTTAAATAAAACTTTACGCCCTTGTGAAGCCAAAGACACAATCAGAAATGTTATAAGGTAAACATTCCATGTTGATGTCAGTTACTCTAATAGTACAGGACTTGACAACAATAAAACAAAATTGAGCCTAACTATGTAAATTAAAACACAAAAACGTAAGCGTTTCAATTTTAGCAACACTAATTCAGGGTCAGTTATGGGTCAGTTTACCCAAATATCATAATTCATTTTTTTTTTTACTTAATGTACCTACAGGTATTTAGTGCAATAGTTTTTCTTTCATTTGGCCATATTTGAGTTAAATTTATTAGCTATTTCTCTGGAATTTAATTTGTGGTGGTCGGCGGGTTGAATAATTACATTCAAACATGACTAAGAGTCTACAGCCATGGTAGCAGCTGAGTGAGGATGAAATATAGTGGTGCTTTGAGCTAAATGCATGGCCACTATGACAACGCTAACATGCTGATGTTCAGCGTGTATAATGTTTACCATGTTTACCATTTAGCGTGTTAACATGCTAACATTTGCATTGAAGACAAAGCGCACATTATCGAGGCGGATGGGAATACCATTTAGTTTTTGCAGGTTTTAGATCCTGAAACTTATACATGAGCACATCAAAATCCAAAACTATCTGCACGGGTAGATGCCACTAAAAGTGAATGAGGCTTTTGAAATTTGGGTGAACTCACCATTAAAAACTGAACCTCCTTCTTCCATTGCCAGGATTTACTGAGTCATTGATATCTCACTGATTATACTAATTTAAAGCGTCGTTATCATCATCCTGAGATCACAGAACAAGAACGACAGACGCAACACAAAATGTGCCACCAGTTCATAAAAATATCATCGCTGCTCTCCCACACCTACCCACAGTGCATCAGCAATGACATCAGAGCTGAGGGGGTACTGCTCTCCCGTCTCGCCTGTCAGTTAAGCCAGTTGAGTGTAGGCCTTTGATGTCATCCTCTGCTCTATTTCTGTTTGACTGTGAGACAGTAGATTAAAGCAGACATTAATAATTCCCCTTGTTAAACATGCTGACAAGTCTGCTTATTCTTTTGTCTAGTGTGTCTTTTATTTCAAATTCATCTGTGTTGGTTTATTTTGGCTCATGAAAATCAATGTGCTGAGGCACACTTTCTAACTGAAATGCACTTTTTTTCTCCAAATTTTTAAGGGGGAAATTGGTGAAAGTGGACAAAAGGTAAATGTGTACAAGCTGTGATTTGTTATTTTAGTTTGTAACAGTGAAATCTTGGAGTTGAGGTTTTATTGTAAAGGAATGATACATGTTATAGATGTTTGTTTGTGTTTTTAGGGAGAGCCAGGCATTGGCCACAGAGGTCCAGAAGGCCAGGCTGGTCCTCCGGGACAGAAGGTGAAATTTCAAGCAAAACAATACAAGCATTTTCTTATTTATAACATCCCTCTAAATCAGTGAATCCCCACAGTCTTTTCCATCGTGTTCTCGTTGATTGATTTTGCTTCTCATCGCGGTTTTAATTTAGCAAATGGAATTGGCTTAGTGACTCACTGAGTCATCTCAAATTGTGTTTGAGCATTTAAATTGATAAAGGAAAGAAGGCCTTTATTTGAAAGCAATTATTCAAAGGTAATACAATAGTTGAATAATTACATTTCAGATAACAAGCAACCTTTAACTGTGTGTTTGTCTCCCAAAGAATTCATTTGTGTCTGTCTTTCTCCCCCTCTTCATCTTTCTTTTTACCTTAGGGTGAACCAGGTGAGCCAGGGCCTCCAGGTGCTCAGGGTATACAGGGTATCCGTGGTAGCACAGGCATGCAAGGCTCCCCAGGCCTCAGGGGGCCCCCAGGGGACCCAGGAGAGCCAGGCAGAGAGGTACATCATCATATAACAACTTAAAAGCTGCCATTTAGCTCACTTTGATCAGGAAAAATTAAGACAGTGAAGGAGTGTAAATAGATACTATGAATATAGAATGAATATAGAAATACACAGCAAAGGTTTTGTTATTGTTTTTTTTAAAGAGACATTATATGTTTTTATGTGTTAATGCAGGGGGACCGGGGTAAAAGAGGGAAGAATGGATCACCTGGAGCGCCAGGACTTCGAGGAGCAGCAGGGCTGCAAGTAAGAAAATAAGTGTCTGATTTTAGTGATCATTCATGGGGCTGTCTACTCTAAAAGAAAAACACGTATAATCTGATACTCTTAGTTTCCCATATGAAGTATGACTAAACATCTTTAAGTAAGGATTTGATTCTGTTTTATCATCATATAATATAAGGGACATTTTATATTATTGATTGCCAACTTGAAATTATGTGTAAGAATATTTTCTTTTCCTACCACTGCATCTCTCTAAAAAGGGTCCTCCTGGTGTTCCTGGAGGAAAAGGAGAAAAGGTACTTTATATACTGTATATATTATATTTGAGTACCATTTACTTTTATTTAGTTTGGCCCTATAATCTGTCACAATATTACAATAACTTATTGTTATGTTAGTAGTAGCAGCAGCATACTGTTACTGTCATTTTGATCTGTGCAGTGTAGAAAGATGGCTTTGTCTTGTCCCGATCAGGGTGACAGTATTCCTGGAGAGCCTGGTGCCAGGGGTTTGTCCGGCTTCCCAGGCAGAAAGGTGAGTTGAGACAATCCCTGTGATGGTGAACAACAATATTAAGCAGGTTTAGTTTGTGTTTAGGTTCAGGGGGAAAGTCCCTCAATGTTCACCAGTTTCAGAGACAGTTTACTCTAGGATGATCTAATCTACCTATTCTGGCTTTCATTGTACAGTATTTAGCACAGTCCTGTAATTTTGGTGGATTATGCAGAAAACTTCAAAGTTTCTTTTCTTTTCAGGGTGAAAAAGGCACTCTAGGTATTAAAGGAGCTCCTGGGTATTTAGTAAGTAACTTTTCAAAATACAACTGAGTAAAAAAATTAATTTAAGACTGTTAGAGTTTCAAAATCCTTTAATTTAATCCCTTTTTGTAATAGGGTCTAAAAGGCTTGCCTGGCAGCAGAGGTGAAAAGGTCAGCTGCTATTTTACATGATTTGTCTCAATTGTGTTTGTAACGTTTCAAAAATTAATCTTTTCATATGATTCCTTCACTTAATGAATGATATGCTAAAACTTGATTACTGCGATGTTTGATGCCAATTTGGTGTCTTTCATTTCAGCAAACAAGACTAAGTTAAATAAAATTCCTTAAATATAATGTTGAAGCCACCTTTTGCATTTCATCCAAAGGTTGAAATGTAAATGGACCTGAAACCAATCAGAGCAATGAAGGAGATGACATCTGCTGATATATCAGACTTTTTGCGAATCCAGTTGGCAAAACCGCAACATCGTTTTTTTAGATATAAAGACTTTGAGTGTTGTTCTTTGCTTGGTTTTTAACAAAAAGGAAATGTCTAAATCACTTAAAACAGACGCACTAGCTGACTCAAACGAGTGATGTCCCGGATGTTCCACGGCGGTAGCCATCTTTGTTATTTACAAAATCTTCTTCAATGTCGCTGCGCTATCGTAATTAGTGCCTCAATTTGGAAGAATTGGAAATGGGCTCTTGGCCAGACGGACTTGCAGAGCAAATCTCAAATTTGCCGGAAGTTTGTTAGGGTTTTCCCAGGCTAGAAATCTGATGCAACATACAGTCCAAGATTCTGTGCTATTTTCTGACCTTTTTAATCCTTAGACCTTTTTAAAAGTGTTGTTCACCAAAAGGACTGCATCTAGTAACTTCATGTTTTACTATCCACAGAGCAGTGTCTATAAAAATATGTACACCAAGTTTACAAAACTTATGAAGGTGCAGTAATTTCAAAGATGATTCCCACATGACTGGCTATTATTGCGTCAGCAGTGCTGTACACGGTTTGAGTAACGAGGGCCATATTGACATTTCAATGTTTCAATGTCCGTTCAATATCTCGTACAGAATCCTTTTCATTTATAAGATAGGAATTTGCCATACATTTTAAAGTGCAGTAGTGATTGGTCCGTTTTCAGTTAGACTGCCTTGTTTTTTCTCTACTGAAGTGTTACAACTGATTAGTCTCGCATTGCCGAAGGAAGGTCTGGCATGGAACATCTGGAACATCACTCATTTGAGTCAGCTAATGCGTCTGTTTTAAGCGATTTTAATGTTTCCTTTTTGTTAAAACCGAGCAAAGAACAACACTCAAAGTCTTCACATCTAAAAAAGATGTTGTTGTGGTCTTGTTGACTGGATTTGCCAAAAGTCTGATATATCACCATATGTAATGGGAGAACAACATGCTCTGCTTTATTGGCATTTCTTTAAACAAATCACAATTTACTTGGGTGGCGGTAAGCGCTGGGCGGAGCCACTGTGCCGCTGCAAAATAGCCTTGGGAGGGAACTTGTTTTGGTGGAACATGTGTACGTTCAAAAGGTTTTAGTCGTGCAACGGAGAACACAGATTGGACAGATAGTCTACCTAGCTGTCTGGATTTACCCTGCAGAGATCTGAGAAGCATAGTCCTCATAAATCCGCTGGAGTTTAAAATGCCAACACAAAGAAAGCTAAAGGTAACGGACTTCCGGCCGAAAAGAGTGAAAGTGGAATTTTCTGGCCGCACCTGAGCAATCCAATTGGATCATTATGGATATAGACTACAACTGAGGGACTCATGTCCTCCTGACAATGCAACCAAAAGCTGATTACATTGAACTGGAATTTAATTGTTTTTAGTAATATAATGTGCTTTTGTTGAAACACGTAAATTAAATAATGATGGGAAAGTCGTTTTAAAAAGCATGTTTTTTTGCAGGGTGAACGTGGGTTACCTGGAGTTAGAGGCGAAAGGGTATGATGATCTTCATATTTCTTTGTCCGGCTTCACATGCAGTTTGTACATCGACAAGAAGTACAGGAATGGGAATGTTGGATCACTTGCTTCATCCTTTGTTACAGATTACATTTATCATTCACAATTTAATACCTTCATACAGGGGAGTGTGCTTCAAATCCAAGGACCCCGTGGATCTAAGGGTTCCAAAGGGCAGGCGGTGAGATCCTGTATCATTTTTGCCATCTGGTTTGGACTCAACACAAATGAAAACCACCTTTGTTCTTACGAGGGCAATTGTACCCAAGTCAGCAAACACACAAACAATAAATAATAGAAGTACAAGGCTAAAACAATCAAAGGCTACACACTTAGGAATTGGGAGGAAATGTTTTTATGAATACTAATACTAATAGTAACTATACAAACATAATCTAAGAGCACACATGAAGTAAACGAATAAAGACCTATTTCGAATTGAGTATGTTTTGTTTTAGGGTGAGCGAGGTCAACCAGGTTTTGATGGTGACAAAGGAGAAAAGGGAGAGGACGGCCCTCCTGGATTCAAGGTAATCAACCCTGATGTAAACATAAAAAAACACAAAAAAGAGTACTTTCCACAAGACGTTTAGAGAATGGGAATGCAATTCACAGCAGTGATGTCATACCAGTTGTGATTAAGTCTCTGAAAAGACAATTATCTAATTGCTTACATAATAGCTTTATACATTGATTTTTCATTAATGGGATTGCAGAAAAATCATAACAATGGAAGTATTTTTTATTGTGTTTGAAAGGGCATAAAGGGTGACGCAGGCACTAAGGGGGCATTAGGGCGTTTTGGAGCACGAGGACCAGTAGGCCAGAAGGTAAATCTTTACACTGCAACAACATTAGTTTAACCATTCAACCCTTTTAAGTTAGTTCTGTGTGACATTATCTTCTTTTCTTTCAGGGAGATCCAGGGGAGCCGGGACTCAATGGAGTGATGGTGGATCTACATAAGCAAACACATATTCAGTAATTATAACTTAAGCTTTAACTTTTATCTTTACTGACAGTAACACCCTTGATGTGATTTAAGGGTCAGAATGGGGATCATGGAGGGGACGGGGCCAAGGGGGACAAAGGAGACATGGGACTGCTGGGCCAGAAGGGCAATCAGGTACATCAAAAATCTATATATAACTAATCCTGACATTTGATTTTTTAAAATTTATCATCATTTATTTATATTATTTTTTCCACAGGGTGATCCAGGAGAACCAGGCTTACCAGGAGACAAAGGGGAGAAAGGGGAGAAGGTGGAGACACATATTTGTCACAGTTGTCCCACTCATTGTTTTGTTTTTTAAACACTGCTTTTATTTAGTTTCTTTCATGGTGTTGCAGCTTCTCTATTTGCATGATATGGCTTGCTATGTTACCTTTCATTTACCTGCTGTTACAGGGTTTCAGAGGTTTACCCGGACACATTGGAAGTCCAGGCCTGGATGGAGAAAAGGTTAGGCCAGATTTAGCATCTAGACCAAAACTGAGTTATACTGTACTTTATCTTACCATGTTATGCAAAGAAATCCTGTCAGTAATGTAGATAACTCTGTGTATGTGAAACAGGGAGATATGGGGTTGCAGGGCGCCCCTGGTATACCTGGGCTGAATGGACTCACAGGGCGCAAGGTAAACATTCAAGTGTGCACATACTTTTGTTTCCTCTTTCTCCCTTCCCCAAACGTATACAAACTCACTATTCTCATAATGTGATATCACTTTAGGGCGATAAGGGACAGGGAGGCATCAATGGTGTTGCTGGTGATCCAGGAGTGAAAGGATACAAGGTTAGTAAGTTACCATAGATATCACTGGTCGTTATCCAACTATTATCACCACTGATTATGTGCTCGGGACAGTTGGATATATCGTTCAATTCTCAGGGAAAAAAACAGCATAACAACAGGTTCTTGCTCCATGCAGGGTGCAGCAGGTTTCCCAGGTTTCCCAGGGTTTAAGGGGTCAGCAGGAAAACCAGGAAGGGATGGAGATCAGGGACCACCAGCGGCCCCAGGACCCCGTGGGGACACAGGGCCTAAGGTACAGTATTCCATGGTGTATTTGAGGAAATATGACACTGACTTATATCTTTTTCACTTCGTTGATAATGCTTTATGGTACTGATAAATTGAAAGAAAAAGAGAAGTCAAATGTGGGCTTGTTATCAACATTAAGTATCTTATTATATTAGGAAGCTGTTGTCTTGATCACATCTTTACTACATAATTTTCGCAAGATACCAATTTGAAAACAGTCTAGCTGTTCTCCTTTCAAGTATGTATCATCCTCTTTTTGGGATCATACAGGTAGGGTTAAAACATAGATATGTACATGAATAATTCAGAATTAGTTTTCTTGATACAGTAACTTGACAATAAGAGAATTTTGCTATCGCACAAATGCCCCAAAAGAGTATTAGCAATGATGTTCAGAGGGACTGGCAGCATGCATTCTGTGTACTGCAGCAGTGAATGCAGCACAGACATGTACTTATTTAATAAACATACACACACACACACACACACACACACACACACACACACACACACACACACACTGAAGCCTGTTTTCGCCTGCAGCTTTCAAGTAACATCTTACTTAAATAGCTCCTTTCAGCTACAATTACCAGACGTTCAGAGTTGGCAGGGAGTGGCTGAAAACCTCTAATGAGTGTATTCCAAGGATGTGCCTAATTACTTTGTCTTTCATACTGCTCAGAAGTGAGTGGGCTACTTTGGTTTTTATCTTGTGTCCCATTATACATATTCTTGTTAGCATAGTATGAATTAAATTTCAAAACTTGCAATGTGTTTTCTCTGTGCTCACTTTAATTTTTGTCAAACAGGGGGACAGGGGCAGAAGGGGCAAAACCAAACCATGTCAGAGGGGAACACCCGGGGCTCCAGGACTAAGAGGAGAAAGTGTGAGACACACACACACACACACACACACACTCACACACCCTCCCTTCTCTACTGGCTAACAAACTTATACAGTGGAGAGGATTTGTAAGCATGCCAATTTGGTGAAACGCTACCTTTAGTGATCATGCAGATACATGTAACTGTATCCTAAATTCACTTTTTCATTATGTTTGATACATTATATTGCATATAATTGTAGGGTAGTATATGTATGTTGAAGCTGCATTAATTGTTTTAGTGTTAGTATTGTTTTTTTTTGTATAACAAACCTATAGTGCCACTTTTGCACCAGTTTTTGACATGCGTAACCTTGGACAGGATTTTCTTCTCTCATGTTAAAATCCTTTTTTACTAACACAATGCTCGTTGCTTATGGCCAAAACTAGAAGACCGAATTGATGCAGATTAGCGTAGTGTGTACTACAGAAAACTTTGACAGTATTTACTGTAAATATTTTCTTTCAGTTCTGTCATAGTCTTTATTTATTTTACAGCATTTATAATTAGACAAAAGCTTACAGTCATGTTGCAATAATAGTTTGCTCCTTATCTCTGATTTGGGAAGGTTTCTACATTGATCACACTTCTGATAATGAGATAAGAATTATGTAAATATTTTGTTGTTGAATTTGATGTACAGTTACATTTTTGCCTACTGTAATGTGAAAACAGTGAAGCTAACAGATTATCTTTAGCACTTCAAAGGGTAATTTTGAAACATGCATCTTACATTTTTTGGTCTTGGACTAAGTGATTGTTACAATAACTTAACTAAAAGAATTGTACTATAATACATTTAGGTGACTTAACAAATGTACTCGTTGTATTTCACCAGAAACTTTGTGGTTGAAACATTGGTCTTGTAGTGAAAGATGTTTAAAAACTGTAATCATGGTTACAGGTGCTGGCTGTTCACTAGGGAAGGGGCTGGGACTTAATACTGTTTGGTACATATCCTTATACTGTAGCTTGATAGAATGTAATTAATCACATCCATTTGTAAATGTGTTTTACTGTAGGGTACACTGGGTATTGAAGGAGGAAAAGGGGAGAAGGGGGAGCCTGGACTCTCAGTATGTGTATATCACAGTCACA
>NC_048429.1:7669242-7677781 GCF_013103735.1 Etheostoma cragini | reverse complement strand
AGCAGCATGGCACCCGTGTGTGTTTTGCCATCTGTTATGTTCTCTCAGAGGAACACACACCATGGTGCCAGCAACATTAGAGCCATTCACAAACATGAGACTGTCATTAAGTGGGACGCCTCACCAAGAATCCATTACACACTTACAAGACACTTAAAGGACACTTCTGCGTATTGTTTAACTTTTTCATGAAAGACACTTTGGCATTATGTATATGAAACAGACGGTTCCCTGCTATGTTAAACACACACTTTTGCTATTTAAATACTCACAATTTGCAAAAATAAATCATCAGACGATACTTGCTGCTGCTAATTGTTGCGTGTTAAAACCACAATAAAATAATAATATATTTGGCAAAATCTATTTTTTTTCCCCTTTTTGGGTTTCATTGCTGTTTCTCTTTATTAGGCCGCAGCACCTTCAACGAACTGCAGGTAGAAAAACCAATACAGTGACGTAAAATATAACATAATAAATAAAGTTTAGATGGTCTGGATGGCACAAACTAAGAAATTAAAACCCGAAACCATAATTTAATGGTCTCAGACTTATTTTATTTTTTCAAACTTTGCCACTTCATTATTATTTCAAAATATGGTGTTGTATTGTACATGAGAGAACATGTTAAAAGCATAATTTTAGTTGTTAATGACTGTGTGTTATGTTTGTATCATTACAGGATTGGAATACAAGTTCATGGTAAAGTCTGTGGATCCAGATGGAAGAACTGCAGTGACTGAGAGTAAAAATGTGCTAGGTGATGTTGGGGTATCCCTCCACCAAGACCACCATAAAGTAGGGATGGAAGAAGAAGGTGAAGAAGTGGAAAAATATGGAGACAAGCTGGGAGAAATTACAAGTCCTGCCCCTGTGATCCAACCGAACCGCACTGGTAAAACCAACTATTTTAACGTAACACACTGACACAACGAACAGTTTGCTGGGTCCAAGCCCATGGGCCAAACACACAGATGCCTGAGATGTCATCATCTTCCAAAGTGCTCAGTTGTCTCCTGAACAGATTTATAGAGTGTAACTAAGTATGTTTCACAGCTAAAGGGTTACATATGTCATACTAATGTGTAACAGCTGTGATGTAGGCAGCTTTTTCTGGTGTGTTAGGTGAGATTGTGGGGACTTTGCAACAGTTATAATTAGATTAGTTGGAACTTTCTTCATCACACAGCGGGGACATTTCCTTGTTACAGCAGCATTTATTTTCTAGAATAAAGTAAAACAAACAAACAAGGAAACACACAAGAAACAATAGACAATGAGCAGGAGGTAGACTGAAAGTAAAGTAAAGTGGCATCAAATAAAGGTGTTGTAAAGTGCGGTGGCCATGTCACAAGAAACAATATTGCAGTGTAATTAAGTGATTAAGTGTTTAAATTAAATTGAATATGTAATTAAAGTAGTAAAGCAAAAGTAGATGACCATAAGAGAAGTTATATTTACCAGTGACCATAATTAATTTTGAAAAAGTAAGTACTTGTAATGGAAAAATATAAATACAGATAATACAGATATACAGAATGTACCAAGTCAAAAGTGTTGTTTTAAGGGTCATAGTGTAATGCTGTGTCTCAATTTACTTGCGTAGTGGAAATTTTGACAGGGTAGTGTTGTCTTAAAACTGATTGTGTGTGCTCACTGTTTCACGCAACGGGGACATTGCGCCACTGACGTCTAGTTTGGTGTTCCTCGGAGCAACTGCTGCTGATTCCTCAGCTGCCTTTTTCAAAAGTTTGGTGGTTACTTCCCTTTGGCTACGCAGCCAAGTTGGTGACCATAGAAGGTGATGCGTTCCACACTCAGCTTTTTGATCGTTATGAGTGCAACATCTGGGTACTCACGGTGCACTGCATCTTGACATACTTGTCAGTAGGATTGCACTTATGCACTCAAAATCGAAAGTGTAAGTGCTGAAGTACGCAATTTGAGACACAGCATAAGACTTTTAAATATGCTATATTCTGCAAATTCTAACTATGCTATATTCGGTCAACACTGTCCGGTAATGCAAAAACTATATTTTGCAGATAATGGTAGAAAATGATCAAGTTGCAAGTCAGTTTTCTACTATATGACATGAATGCAGTGACGGAAGAAGTATTCAGATCCTTTATTTAGATAAAAGTACCTATACAACAATGTAAAAAAATACTCTGTTACAAGTAAAAGTCCTGCATTAAAAATGTTACTTGAGTAAAAGTATGTAAGTATCATCAGGAAAATGTACTTAAAGTATTAAAACGTAAAAGTACTCAATGCAGAAAAATTCTCACATTTAAAAAACTTGAAACAATCAATTCGTTCTGTTGACCAACTAAGTTATTAATCAGTTAATCATTTCAGATATACTTGTAGGTCTATAGTTGCCTAATTTAATTCATAACGAAACATTGTATTTTATAAACTACGTGTTTTTAAACAAACGTTTTAATTTGTAAAGTTACTCGTTACTAAAGCTGTCAGATGAATGTAATGGAGTAAAAAGAACAATATTTCTCTCTGAGGTGTAGTGGAGTAGAAGTAGAAAGTGGCATGAAAAGAAAAGGCTCAGGTAAAGTACAAGTACAACAAACACAGTACAGTACACGCAATATACTGCAGAGATGCAGATTTACAGAATTTTTACTTATTGGAGAAATGTTGATCACTCTAATTTAGGGTAAGTCAAAACAAAACTGGCATTCTTTAAATGTTGGTTCAGTCAACATGTTTATTGTTGGTCCCTGAGGATAGAATCCACCAACCTGTAAACTCATCATTGTTGTTGTTTTGGTCTTTTAGATTCTCTTGAGCCCGGACACAGGAAGAAAAGAAAGGTATTCAGAACAAACACGGCTGGTGAGTGGCTGAGACAACTGATTTTCTTCTTGTCTTTTACTTTGTTTTTATCATGTTTGCTTTCTTTGTGTATCACTCTCACTTTTCTGTTTTTCTTTCCTGTTTTCATAATCATAGAGTAATGACTTGGCATGGAATTGTTAAAAGCACAAGATGGGAGAGAATAATGAGAGTAAAACTTAATCCGTTGTTTGAAAGCCTGCATTAGATTTCAGGAGGCACTTTATGTATGAATATAAAAATGCCATGTAAGACATAGCTGTTGTATCATCCAACTCTCTATGAGAAAACAAGCAAGCATCCCTATAAAACAAACACTTGGCTCAATTGTACTGCAAGTTTTAATCATCTAATTTTTGAAATCTTGTCAGACATACTCTAATATTTCCCCTCTCAGTCATAGCTGCACCAGGCAATTTGCACTCTAGTGGCCCCAAGTGGTCTTTATACATATTTTTAGTGTGAAAAACTTCATGTAGGAATAACATAGTCCGTGATCTCCCACTCCTTGACCATGCCTACACATTTCCTTCATTTTTTCAGCACATACAACACTTAAAATACGATGAAATACAATACATCTGCAGCATCTGAGCTTGTAAGGTATTTTTTAATCTTTTTTTTCACCTTACATGCAGTTTCGGCAGCAGGCCGCTGCCTGGAGCTGATGTCAGAGGGGGCTTGTTCAGAATATGTTCTGCTCTGGTACTTCCACCCTCGCTCAGGGGAATGCAGGCCGTTTGTGTACGGGGGCTGTGGTGGCAACAGAAACCGATTCTCCACAAGACATGAATGCCAGAGATGGTGTGAGGAGGAGAGGAGAGGTAGAAGGGACCATTCAGATCACAAATGAAATCTTCTTTAAAAGGTTTTGGTTGTGTAGCATGAATTGGAGGGTACTATTAATGCAAAACTGGTCTTCAATACAACATAATATTCTATTCACCTTTTTATGATAATAATAAAGAAATGCATTAACACTTCCACAGGTACCGAGGCCTAGAGATGAAACTAGCAACCCCATACAAGAAAATAAATTTTGTACATAACTGTATAAAATGTCATAACTTTGTATTTTGTGTTGGATTTATTTATACAACAGCGGTTTGAGTTTTGGTTTTATGGATAAAGTGTTGAAACTCAAAATGTGAATTTGTTGTTTTTTTGTAATGTCTAAGGTGATCAATATTAAATAAAAAATATTAAAAAAGGTAATCTTGTTTTCTTTTTGCGTGTCTGTTGTGCTCGTCTCTTGTCTCTCCTCTTGAGTCTCTTTACGTAATGCTCAGTCCCCCAGTAGTGAGAGCAATAAGAAGCTGGTAGCTGATTGCCTGCTGCCACTTTTGCCACTACATATGTTCCTTTGGCAGGGGGTGTTACAGGGGCTCAGTGAGGGAGATCACGCGGGGACTGTTCTAGAGGACTTTCTATCAGACCGGCGCAGCACTAGCAGGGGATTCCTGCGTGAGTGTTGATGTGGGGGGCAGCACGCATTCAAGGTTTTTTCTGTCAATGTGAAATTCGAAAATGCACGACACACAACTTAAATTCTCAGGGTGTCATTGGTTGTGTTTGAAAGGGGATACTCTGCCATAGTCTTCAGTGCACCAGCTCCACCACCAGGTTTCCTAAATTGAAGTCAATTCCTCAAAAGGATGCTCCCTAGAAGTAGTATTTAAAGCAGAACTTCAATTTGCCTCAAAGACAGAGGAGTCTTTTACCAACAAGCCTCCATGGCTTCTCTTTATTAGTCAGGATTCTGCCCTGTAGAATATTCCCACAGGCAAAGATGCTTCATAGATCTGCAAGATGTGGTTATGCAGTCTACAGGGACACGCTGTTGTCACTGAACCACGCCCTCTGCCAAAAACAACTAGTCAAAACCTAAGACAGATGCCACAGTGCAAAGTAATATTCAACACTTAAAATTGTAGCTTCCAAATCATTTAATTATTCAAATATCACTACTTCCCAAAGAAAATAGATGTGTGTGTGTGTGATTTTTCCATTGAAGTTGAAGAGGAGCAATTTATTCCATTTCAGAGATCAAGCAGGACTGGGGGGGACATCTAACAGCACAGTGTGTCACAGACTGTAATTACTCCAGCTGTGAAGATTTGCAGTCATATTAATCCTTCAATGAAGTTGCTCATTAGAGCTTGAGCCAACACCCTTTGATCCTCTCACTTCCATCTTGGTTTTGACATGGTAACGTACATAACTGCAGATGGCTCCCATCAGGGGGCATGGACACTCAAAGCTTTAAAAAGCTTTAATTAAAACACAAAGTTCTCTGGATCTCATATATCATTCTTCTTTTGAGATTAAACAACCATGTATACAGCATGCAAGTCATACGTACTGTGAAAGACTGCGTGTGAACAACTTAGTGAACTTTTCACATTTAATACACGTCACACATACTGAAAGAGGTGACCATGTACCTTATGTATTTTAGTGCCATGTCTCAGGAGTGTTATGCCATTAAGTGGCATTATGGTTTTATTAAAGGGAACTACCCTTGACCGGAAAACATTTCTAAATAAATTCTGTAAATTTCACTTAATTCACGTTTATAGTGGAGCATAATACTAAAACTGTAGCGTATTTGGTTTGCATCAAGACTTAAAAGAGGTCCATTAACTATCAACTTTTCAACATTTAAAACTGAAAACTTTGGACAGTTTATTAGACAGTGGAGAAGACCATGAGCATGTACTGACTTAAAGTTTATTTACTGTTGACAAAGTGAAAACCTAGCAAACAAAGGCCTTTCTGGAGAGGATGATCACCAGCCAAATCCAATTAATACCAAAGCTGTTGTTGGGTTATAACTAATTTATAACACGTTAGTTAGAGTCCATTTCACAGTTCCATATATTGCATACCTTGTAACATTTCCTTGTTGTATTCGGATATCATTCCAAAACCCAAAGATTTTCAATTTACCATCATAAATTACAAAAAAAAAAATCAAACTCTCATGTTTGAGAAGCTGGAAAATCCAATAAGTCCTCAGTGACATTAGAATGATGCTGGGTGACAATAGAGAATAGCATTCTTCGGTTTTGTATTTGCTACAGTAGGCGTATGCTTAAAGTTAATGGGAAAGTGTTTCCTAAATGATGGAACTGTCCATGGTACTGAATGGGAGTTGTCCGTGGTTCTGAACAGGCACCAAATGCTATAAAAATGGTAAAATCCATCAAGTAAATGGTAAAACATACAAAAAAAAGCTCAGGCTGCGTGAAAAAAAGCAAAGTTTTTCTTTGTATCTGTGGTCGTGATGTCTCGTGTTCACCGACAGGAGGTCATATTTACCAACTTTTTTTAATGTAGCGCTACATCACTGCGTCATGACCAATGGGATACTTCAGAGCAAAGCAATATGTCAACGGGATGACGTTGTTGCTGGCGTAGGGCTGCAGTTTGATGGCTCCTACTAAATGAATTGGGGAATGGATGAGGAAGACACACTGCTGGTCAGACAGTGCGCATTGTTGACCTCCGCAAACATTATAAGGATTGTGTTATCACATTTGGTATAGTTTGGTATTTCTTTGCAGGGACACGTGTTGGCTGACCTCCCTAACTGTAATCTTTATTGTAGGACACGAGTGGTAAGTTGTGCAAATATTTTTGCTTACATGTTTGTTGTCAAATTGTCTTTAAACAGTGCCCCGGGTTTCAAAATAGACATTAAATGTTCCTGTACAAAGACTTAAACACTTTTCTTAACACACAAGCCTAAAGAGTCCTAAAACTGTTACGTTTTAATGTGAGAAGGGGTCGATAATAGCGTGGAAGAGACTATTTCGCTCGCTTTCAACGTAAATGGACATGTTACGTTATTGTGAAAGCAGTGTTAAGACTAATTACAACTTATTTTAAGATCCAATTTACACAAAATTTGAAATGTAAAATATCTTGTTCACATGGAACCAGAAAAAAATTGCATAGAGCAAACATGTTCTTCCTTGTTCCTCTTCCCCTGTTATGGTCCCAGAGGACACAGCATGCTGTCGTCCCTGAAGACCCTGCTGCTGCTCTCGGTCCTGTGCACGCCGACCTCCAGCCTGTGCCTCCGCCTCTACTCCCGCTCCGATCTGCTGTGCGACGACCAGATGACCGTCGGGGTTCAGAGCGAGGAGGACGAGCCGGGTTTCTCCCCCGTGGACGGTTGGGGGTCCCTGCTGCAGTCCGCGGGGTATCTCTCCTCATCCTCCACCTCTTCTTCTGCTGAGTCCAGCCGGGAAAAACGGACTTCAAGTCCCACAAACTACCGCTTCATGAGCGGGACGAAGCTCAGAGGGCTGATGGCCCGCAACAGCAGCAAAGGGGACCGGAGGAGCAGGCTGACCCTGTCCCTGGACGTCCCGACCAACATCATGAACGTCCTCTTTGATGTCGCCAAGGCCAAAAAGATGCGAGCCAAGGCGGCGGAGAACGCGCTCCTGCTGGCTAAGATTGGAAGGAGAAAGTAGACATGTTGAACAACTTAGATCTTAACTGCCATGACCTGTGTTGGCCCCCACCGCCACTCACGTGTAATGATTTCTTATTCAATTTAAACTGGGCTACTCCTTTTGATTTGTTGCTCCAGGGGAAGATTATTTTCTTTCCAATCACATTACAGGTAAAATAAGCATTTTGAATGTAATTAAGTTGCTCTCATGTGAAAAGTTATTGGCTTATTATTATTATTATTATTATTATTATTATTATTATTATTATTATTATTATTATTATTATTATTATTATTATTGCATTTGCTTCAATCAAAACACTGGGGAAACTTGGGACAATGAATGACTTAAACTTATGAAACTTTTTGACTAAAAGTTGGACGATGTTTTAAAAAAATCTTTTAGGACCAATCAGCTTCAAACTCATGGATGATATAAGATTTGACTGATACATACTAATAAAACTGTCAAATTGACAAATTGATTTGCTCTTAAGTTAAGTTTTAAAGTTTTTTTATGTTGGATTTTTGGTTGAAATCTTACCTTTGTGATGACAATAAGCCATGTGTTTCTTATCAGAAATGTTGTAGCAACATCTTAAATCAAAACATAATACGGTCAGAAGAAATAAAGACAAAGTTATAATGCTTGTCTCAAGATGATTGGTCATTTCAGGCATTAAAATGTGAGACATGTTTTGCCTGAAAAGAAGATGTTGAGATTCAAGTACTTTTCACACAAAGCAGGATTAGTAAAGACAAGCCCTTTGAGCTTTTTTTGTCAGTAAAATGAATGTTTAACGTGGTCAGTTTGCCCAGGAGTCATCAAGTATTAAATCTTGGATTAAACAAGAAGAACAAAGCAGTTGAGGTCATTGGATGCTTTTAACAAAAGATCAATGAAAGGTTTTGTAATTATGTTGCATAATCATAACATTTGATATTATGATGGTTTTTTTCTCTTTGCTGCTATATTTATTTAGGGGGGTTTGCTGTTTAGAAGTTCACATGGAAGCCAATGATGATTTCAGATTGTAGTGTGGAACATCAACATTAACACAACACTGAACACTGATTCTGAAATACTGTAAAACCAACTGTAAGATCATGAAATACAGTAAAATGCAAGTGCATGAGAATGTATGTGTTCACCAGATGTCTGTTATTTTTATACTTAAAACAAATGATTATTTTCCCTCAAATAAAGCAGATGTAACT
>NC_048429.1:7665257-7669142 GCF_013103735.1 Etheostoma cragini | reverse complement strand
TTGAACCACACTCACACAGCAATGTTGACATCTTGTGGCCATTTGGTCAGGTTGTGAGTCAGCTCTGCAGGTGTGTATCCCTCAGGTCACTCTGCTGACCTGGTGTATACATGTCAGTGGATGTCCTTAAACCTTCCATTTTCCAAACTGTGCTCCACTAGGTTGAATTTCCAACCAGGCATGGTGGGCAACTGCATGGGGCCTCAAACTATCAGGGGGCCGGTAGGCTCCAGGTTCATTGTGACAAGATTGCTTGCAAATGTGTCTGAAAAAACTAAAGCAGAGTATTAACTAAAATGAAGGGAAAAAAAATGGCTTGCATTTGTTTTCCTTGTTTACACGGTGCATATTTTGAAATCAAGTTATGTTGAACCACCTTCCCACAATCAAAACAGCACAAAGCCAAGCAGAGACAGTTATGCATTGCAGTATAGTATTATATTATGCATCAACTGGGAAGTCACAAGGTCTTAATCCTGAAAAACTATTTTCTGATCAATTCAAAGTTTGTACACTTTTACTTGATTTAATTTGGGATACTGGACACCTAAAAAAAATGCAATGTGGCAGCCCCTTCTTGCTCAATTTGAATAAATGAATGTAGTTATGTTTTGAAAATTGTTACCAATCCTAACTGAACATTTGTGGATTCTGACCAAGAATCTTTGACAATGTCTCCCATCCAACGCATTACAGGAACAGATTCAGTTTAAGACTCATTCCACCTAGATGTGCCCCGACGCCCCACAGGAAGTAATTCCTGCCTGTGGCCATCAAACTCTTCAACACCTGCATCAAAGTGTCAGACACTGGGAGGCCCCGGGATAATTCATGATTATATTTTTGTTATTTATATCTTCAACTGTTCAACATTATGTGCAACACTGCACAAAACTCTGGTTGGAATACAGTACATGATTGTTATTTATTTACAACAAACACTAAACGTTTCTCAGTACTATTGTTATTTACATGATTGTTTGCACTGTTGTATATATTAGTGCTATTCATGTCTCTTTATTTATTTTAATGCACATCTTTTTTGGCAATTACATTTTTACATACAGTACATACATCTTACTTCTCATTTTTTATATATTGTTATATAACGTCTCTACACTACATTTGTATTTAACAAAAGTTTTTTAATTGATAGAAACATTGTCAATCATTATTGATGATGTTTCTTATCAGCAGCGCCCCTGGTGGGCGTAATGCGTCATGGTTCTGACGTATTTTTCATTGACGTGGACGTTTCAACCGGAAGTGAGTTTACATTTTGGCTACGTGGAAGTAGCTCCTCTTGTGATTGAGGTTGAGAGCATATTTTGCCCTCGTTCGCCAGCTTCATTCCGACATCATGATTAAAAAGTTTGATAAGAAAGACGAGGAGTCTGGTAAGCGTGCATAGTAATTATTTTGAAAAGTGACAGCGTTTGATCAGTGGTCATTGTGCGTGGACAGACAAGATGTTGGACGCTTTGGAAGCTAACAGGGGGCTAGCCTGTACAGTTAGCCGACTAGCTAGTTAAAGCGAATAGCTGTCGGGGTGAATTAACCTGTACAGTAACGGTAGCTCGCAGGTTAATTCATAGTTATGGAACAGGCATTGTATTTTTTATTACAAACCGATTTGCATTTGCATTAACATGTACCCACGATGTTTGGTGTCACAACACCAGCCCTAAGCTTAGTTTAGCATTGCAAGCTTCGCAGTGTCAGCTTGATGTTGTGATGCTAGTTTTGCTTGTTAATGGACGTTTCCTCTCTAAACACAAGCTCCAAATATAGATGGATGAATCTTGCTGCAGTGATGCTTTAAAATATGATCTGTCTTCAGGTTGCGTGTGTTGCTATGTTTCGTTAGCATAAGCTGGTATCAGCTCCGTGTCCTTCTCCGTGTGGTAGCGTTAGCTTTCAATGTAGTTAAATAAAGTCATTGCTACAATGTTTACCTACACATAAATCTCACTCTACTGTTTTGGCATTTAGGAAGTGGGTCGAATCCTTTCCAGCACCTGGAGAAGAGTGCCGTGTTGCAGGAGGTAAAGTTAGCACATTATATTGCTTAAATATTCTGCTCCGATATGAGTCAAATAAGCAGTATCCTAATAACCTCTGAAATAAAACCCGGTGTCCCTTCTTGTTCACAGGCGCGCATCTTCAATGAGACACCTATCAACCCAAGAAGATGCCTCCACATTCTCACCAAGATTATCTATCTCCTCAACCAGGTAAAAAGTTGGTTGACAAAAAACATTTTTTAATAATTATTATTATATAAATACATGTGTTGAGTTTGTGTCTGTCCACCTATCCTAAGTCTCTCTCACTCCAATGTCTTTGTCTATTCAGGGAGAGCATTTTGGGACCACAGAGGCCACGGAGGCTTTCTTTGCGATGACCAGGCTCTTTCAGTCCAATGATGTAAGATTTCATTCATTCATTGGTTAATGGGTTAGATTCATAATGTTTTTTTAAACATTTAGATTCCGTTTTAGCTCAAGCTGCATATCATCAGTCTGTAGTTTCAAATGTAAAAACGGCAAGTTCATACTCTTTCTTTCTCTCTCAGCAAACCCTGAGGAGGATGTGCTACCTGACAATCAAAGAGATGGCCAACATCTCTGAGGATGTGATCATTGTCACTAGCAGGTTTGTACCATGATGTTAAATGGCTTTGAGTCTCATCAGGCTGTATGCAATTACTGTAATTGCCCCCAGGAAGTGTTTTCTCTTGGAAGTACCTGAGACAATTTATCCAGATTCTGTTTAATGCAGCTGTTATCATTTAATATGTACAGAATTTAGATATTTAGTTATACAATCTAATAAACAGACAAGGTTAACAACTCTTTGTATTTGGGTTCCTTTAACCGTTTACAGTCAGTGTCTTTTATTATTCCTTGTTTGGTATTTTACAGCCTGACCAAAGACATGACTGGGAAGGAAGATGTATACCGAGGACCTGCTATCAGAGCCCTCTGCAGGATTACAGATGTGAGTCCTTCTTTTACTTTATTTTCTTTTCTTTTCTCCCCATCTCTTCCTTCACCTTGCCATCTTGTGCTAGAATGAAAAGAATCCTGGTTAATATATTATTTCCTATGATTGAAAAACTGAAGTATTGTTTGTTGAATTTCCCTTGTCTTTTCCACAGACCACCATGCTGCAGGCCATTGAGAGATACATGAAACAGGCTATTGTTGACAAGGTGCCCAGTGTGTCCAGCTCAGCCCTGGTCTCCTCACTGGTAACAAATGGCACCGTTTCCTATTTCACTTATAAATCTAAAAGTAACTTTTTGTAAATTGGGTTTGGTTTTGAGAATTCTTTTCTCCCCTTTGTTGTTGCTTTTTTTGATACTTGATATAAAGCTGTTAAATTGTAGTTTATATCATTGCTGGTGGGTAATGAAGTCTTTTCTGTTTGTGTTCAGCACATGGTGAAGATGAGCTACGATGTGGTTAAGCGCTGGGTGAATGAAGCCCAGGAGGCCGCTTCCAGTGACAACATCATGGTTCAGGTGGGTAGTATAGACAGACGTAGCAATTTCATCTGATTTTAAACTTTTTATTTTGTGTGTAGAGGGAATATTAATGTTACAGATCTGTTAAAAGACTTTTTACAGAGTTTAATTTCAAAGCTGTTTGTGTATGTCCCATCCTCCAGTACCACGCCCTGGGCCTGTTGTATCACCTCAGGAAGAACGACCGTCTAGCTGTAACCAAGATGCTCAACAAGTTCACCAAGTCTGGTCTCAAGTCTCCATTTGCCTATTGCATGCTCATCAGGATCGCCAGCAAATTGCTGGATGAGACGGATGGAGGGTGAGTAGACCTGCAGCAATATGATGCTCCATTAGACACACACACACACACACAC
>NC_048429.1:7655340-7665247 GCF_013103735.1 Etheostoma cragini | reverse complement strand
ACACACACACACACACACACACACACATCTAGTTACATACACAGTACAGCTGATTCTCCACTGATACATTATTTGTCTTCATCTATGGTGTCTCTGAGCCAGATTTAGGCTTTAGTGCGTAACGTTCTGATAGTAATGAACGTCGGTTACGTTCAAGCCATTGCCAAATGAGTTGATACAAAGCTAATTAAGAATTTCAGCTCCACAAAACTCGCTTTGTATTCCTCAGCATGGCTGTGTTCAGAACACTGTGTCGTCCGGCGACTTTCGTGTGCAAAAACCACTTTAAATACATGACGGCACAAACTGATGTCTTGTTGTCAGGTAGTTAACAGCATTGGATTCTGTCTCATGTTTTCAGTCATGACAGCCCCTTGTTTGACTTCATTGAGAGTTGCCTGAGGAACAAGAATGAGATGGTGGTGTATGAAGCTGCCTCTGCCATTGTCCACATGCCCAACTGTACTGCCCGGGAACTGGCCCCGGCTGTGTCTGGTCAGTTTATTTACACCTCATTCTTTTCATTTAGCATTTCTATCTGTATTGTTGACTGAAAGAACAGAATGATGTGTAGATGAGTCTCGTTGTGAATGTATCTGTCTTCCTGCAGTGCTGCAGCTCTTTTGCAGCTCTCCCAAAGCAGCCTTGAGATACGCTGCAGTCAGGACCCTCAACAAGGTACACCTTGCCTCCTTCTCATGGCTTGTTTTATCCTTAAACATAGATTACTTTATTTGGTCAAAAGTTAGTCATATTGCTGAGCAATTCAGTAGTTGCATATGTATTCAGGCATAATGTGTCCTTTTTATATTTCACAGCTAAATACATAAAGCATAACTGAAAGTGCTTTTCAGTATTTATTTATAGATCTGTCTTGATAACACGCTGTTAATGCTCAAATGTATGATAAACCGATTGGAACACTTAATGAACTTCACTGTCATTTCCTTTGTGTCCACCAGGTGGCCATGAAGCATCCGTCAGCAGTGACTGCGTGCAACTTAGACCTGGAGAACCTGATCACCGACTCGAACCGCAGCATCGCCACTCTGGCCATCACCACTCTGCTCAAGACCGGCAGTGAGAGCAGCGTGGACCGACTCATGAAACAGATCTCCTCGTTTGTCTCTGAGATCTCGGACGAGTTTAAGGTCCGACAGTTTGACTTTAGTGTTATCCCGTATTCGATAACGCAGCACAACTAAATCTATACACGAAGGGTGTAATACTGATACTTGCTGATACTTGCTTTAAATCACTGTGTACTTGTAGAAAATGTGAGACTGTGTCATGATGAGATTTCTTTTTTTATCAACCAGGACTTTAGCCTTCTCTGACCACAAAAGATTAATTTCCAATAGCCGATTCATTGCTCCTCCCTCTTTTAATCCTGTTATTTCTGTTCTATTTTCTGTTGTCCTAAATCTGTGGCTGATGCTTGTTTATTCCAGGTGGTTGTGGTGCAGGCCATCAGCGCTCTGTGCCAGAAGTATCCCAGGAAGCACAGTGTCATGATGAACTTTTTGTCCAACATGCTCAGAGATGATGTAAGTTGATCATTAACGGATCACTGACCTACACAGTTTGGTCTTTGCCTTACTGGGGAGATCTTATCAGTGATATCCTTACCCATGCAGACACCTCGCTATAAAGAGCAAGGATGTGATCGAAGTCTGCATTTTGGGAGCTTTCATGCTTTTCTATTTGTTTTACAAAATGTTTAGTAGTTACTTAAGTGTGGTTTACATACAGTATGCTGACATGTTAGAAGACAAATATTCAAAAGATAAGACATGGTTTATAACAAGAGATATACATCATACATCAGTGTTTATGAATAGGGTTTAACGTGTCTGTCCACAGATTGTGTAAAGATGATGCATGTACAGTATTACTGTTACTTTAAGGCTTGCAGTGGATGTTGCGGTTGTATTTACAACCTATGTTCCTCTCCCTGCAGGGTGGTTTTGAGTACAAGCGGGCCATCGTGGACTGCATCATCAGCATCATCGAGGACAACCCAGAAAGCAAGGAGACCGGCTTGGCCCACCTGTGCGAGTTCATCGAAGACTGCGAGCACACTGTGCTAGCCACAAAGATCCTGCACCTACTGGGCAAAGAGGGCCCACGCACCCCCCAGCCCTCCAAGTACATCCGCTTCATCTTCAACCGAGTGGTGCTGGAGAGCGAGGCTGTTCGTGCCGGTGAGATGGAGTGGCATTACTGTGGGAGCCTCCCAATGTTTAGGAATGGCACTCATTTTGCCCCAACCTTTCTCCACTCCAGAGGCGGCTCTCTAAAATCAAAGTGTCTTGCATGACATCCAGTTTATTGATAAATACTCACACTATTTTCACGGCATTTGTATAACCCTTGAAACATGTTTCTTTTTCCACCCCCAGCTGCAGTCAGTGCTTTGGCTAAATTTGGAGCTCAGAATGATGATCTGCTGCCAAGCGTCCTGGTTCTCATGCAGCGGTACTCGTTTACTTTCATTTGTTCATTTATTTTATACATGACTGTGTACCCTCACATGTCCTCTATATGTGGGATGTACAAAGAAAACATTTAAATAGTTGGTTATGGACTTCTAAAATGTAATACCGTATAGACCCTTTACTATATACTTGTGTTTGAATGAATATGTGATGAAGTCTGACTTTAACACACGTGGCGGTTCTCACAGATGCATGATGGACAGCGATGATGAAGTGCGCGACAGAGCTACTTTCTACATGAACGTGCTACAGCAGAAGCAGAAAGCTCTGAACGCTGCTTACATCTTCAACGGTGAAGACACTCACTCACTCACTCACTCTCTCTCAGGGTACAGTGTCTAACTGCTACATTATACACGCTATAAGGACTGCTGGTCAGAATGTATAGTCTGACTCAGCAGGTGATGTCAGGAATGTTAACGTTTCCTTCTCTGCGTGTTGCTCTCAGGTCTCTCTGTTTCCATTCCCGGACTGGAGAAGTCCCTCCACCAGTACACGTTGGAGCCCACAGAGAAACCTTTCGACATGAAGAGTGTCCCTCTGGCCACCACTCCTATCACAGAACACAAAACAGGTACAACTACACATCTATTTAATTATCTGCACAGGGTTTTCTACTCATCTTTGAAACCGCCAGTCAGGAATCGGATAGTTAAGGAGCGTCTCTTAATGTTTTTCTTTTTTTCTTCCCAGAAATTGCCTCTGTTGCCACCAGCAAACTGCCAGAGAAGTTGGCCCCGTCCCGCCAGGACATTTATCAGGGTAAGATTCTAAAACTGCCTGCTATCAGATTCAAGTTGATGCAATTAGACACTGATACTCACCTTAAGGACCCATGGCATGACAATTTCACTTTACGAGGTATTTTTAACATTAATATGCGGTCCCCCAGAGGCTAGAAATGGCGATAGGTGAAACCGATCCCTGCGCAACCTGCCCTGCCTTTGAAAAAATAAAAGCTTGGATTGGCCGAACTAGAGTCTTGCCCCTTATGAGGTCATAAGGAGCAAAATTATCTCCCCTTTCTCTGCTTTGCCCACCCAGAGAATTTGGCCTCACCATAAAAAAATAAAGAGAGACATAATGGCTTGCAAATACTCTGGCCTGAGGTGATTTAATACAAATACGGTCTTTACTGTCCTATGTTTTTGTTTTAATCTGTCTCTGCTTTCCGTCCGTTTTACAGAACAACTGGCGGCCATCCCAGAGTTCCAGGGTCTCGGGCCGCTCTTCAAGTCTTCTGAGCAGGTGCAGCTGACGGAGGCTGAGACAGAATATGTGGTGCGCTGCGTCAAACACACTTTCGCCAGGCACATGGTGTTCCAGTTCGACTGCACAAACACTCTGAATGACCAGCTCCTGCAGAAGGTACCAGCTGAGAGGGGATTTTGTTTCATGATTTTTTTCCAATTCTTTATTTGGACTCCTAATTAGTCTTGGCTGTGAAAAAATTAAAACAGTCCAAGAGAAGAAGAGAGAGTCCACAAGTGACAACGTATTTAGAGTTCAAACAGTAGGTAAACTACAACACGAGAATGCATATGATATGAATGTATTGTGTATGTCAGGTCGTAGTGCAGATGGAGCCATCGGAGTCCTACGAGGTGATCCAATACATCCCAGCAGCCAACCTCCCCTACAGCCAGCCTGGTTCCTGCTACACTCTGGTCCGCCTACCCGAGGACGACCCCACCGCTGGTAGGAACGCTGGGACGTTATTGGGTTAAAGGGAGCAATGACTGACTGTGAACGAAACTTTTTATAACATTTAGATCACAAATGGGTAACCCAGTTAGTGACTTCCTTATGCATGTATAAAGCTCAAAATGATATCTTTTGTGCAGCAAATTGTGCGGTTAAACGGCGTTGACTGTATATTAGATTTAAGGTGTCCTGTCTGTCCACAGTGTCTTGTACGTTCAGTTGTACTATGAAGTACCTCGTCAAAGACTGTGACCCCAACACAGGAGAGCCGGATGATGACGGTTATGATGATGAATACGTGGTATGTAATCATAACACACCCTCAAACTTTTAAAACAAAATGATTTCTTATGTTGTGCATAGTTATTGTTGTAAATTTTCCTTCTCTTTTTTTTCCTCTTTTCCTCTATCTCCAACTCCTCTCTCCTCTTCCTTGCATCGTTCCTGCGTCTCGTATCCTGCTCTGCCCTGCTCTTCTTCAGCTGGAGGATCTGGAAGTAACGGTTGCAGACCACATCCAGAAGGTTTTGAAACCGAACTTTGGTGCAGCGTGGGAAGAAGTGGGAGACGATTTTGAGAAGGAAGAGACTTTTGCCCTGGCGTCTGTACGAACTCTAGACGGTAAGTCAGAGCTTTTGGGCTGAAATCATTCAGTCCGTTGTCAATTTTTTATAACTTTTTGTGTAGTTTTGGCAAATAACTGCTTGCAGAGAGATTTACAAAACATGTCATGTCATTAAAGCTTTCTGCAATAACTAAAGCCTAGTTTGTTACGGGACTCAACCATGGTTTTGTTTTACAGAGGCGGTGGGTAACATCATCAGCTTCCTGGGAATGCAGCCGTGTGAGCGCTCTGACAAAGTTCCTGAAAATAAGAACTCGCATGTCCTCTTCCTTGCTGGTGGGTTGATGTCCGGAAGGTTGTAGTCACTGCTAGATCTTTTTAAATGTGTAGTATTTTTTACCAATTGCTTCCTTTAAAAACTTATTTTTGCCTGTATGCAAGTTAAAGTTCTCTCATGTAACGTTTGACATGTCATATCTAAAAATCGCAAATTTGGTTTAGATTTCAGTGGGTTCCAAATTTTGTCCAAAGGTATGAAGTTTTCTTAACAGTACTACGCTGTTACATATTGTTTTTTTTGTCCAATTAGATTTAAGAACAAAGTCTCTCATTTAGGCTCTCATTTCTGTAGAAAAATATCATTATTGACATGCCTGGTGAATCGAGTTACAATCAGGTGTGATTTGATTGGCCACTGAGCGCTCTCACCCTCCCTCCCCAGGTGTGTTTCGGGGGGGTCATGACGTGCTGGTTCGTGCTCGCCTGGCGTTGGCCGACGGCGTCACCATGCAGGTGACGGTTCGCAGCGATGAAGAGACAGTCGTCGACGTCATCCTGGCCTCCGTCGGCTAAAGCGATGCAGCGCTGTGCCTGCACAAGCACCAGACCTTTCATCTCTGCACGACAAACTCTGAGACATTACTTTTCCACAGCTCTAAAAATTAAATGTACAATATTGTTTATTATGCTGATACCATCCAAAAATAAACATGTTTTATTACTTCTAGTTTAGGAACTAAAACGTGTTTATTCCCTCTTTCTTACTGTCTGCATGTCCACATGTTTTATTTGTCAAAGCTTCAATAAATTCTGACTAAGTACATAATGTTTCCATCATTCAGACACTTGTTTAATACAAAACTAGTTTTATTTGAAGAAAAGTTGACATTGAGGTTTTTCATTGACATCAAGAAAACTGTAGAAAATCATCAAAATACATTTAGAGGGCAGCTGATTGCAGGACTCAAAAGAGCAACAGAAAATGGCGAGAATCAGAACAATGTCCCTCAGATAAGGTCAATAATAGCACATTCTATAACTTTCCCTATCCTGTTGAAAGAGGGGAATAAACTAGAAGTGTAACCATCAGATTAGTGATTTAGTTGTTGCATTAACTACAATGAATAATGTTTCTAGCTCAAATTAGATGTCTTCCAGGGTAGTAGTTGATATTTTAGGGTTTGATGCTGGTAGATTAGCGCATCACTCGTGAATAAATCTCAAACTGACAGTATTACTCCTGGTTATATTCATCAGAGAAAGTCATTGCACCACACGTGGCTGTTTATCACCTCAAAGTGTTGCTTATGTACCAAATCGCTTGTTAAGGGTCTTAAATAATTCATGAACATTGGTTCTTGCATTTGGTATCCCTTTAGAAAGAGTAAATAAAGTTGAAATATGCATTGAGGAAGCCAGTGGGATCTTCCAGCTGAGGATAGTGACTGATGTGTTTATCCAAAATGGTGACCGTCGACCTCTGGACCAGTTGCCTGCAAGAAAAAGATGCATTTTTGAGAAGAATTATATGAATTTTTTTTTTACATACTATAATATAACTATTTTTTACTTTTTTGGACATACTATACTTGGACTTTTTTTTAAACCTTTTTTCGACATACTACTTAACTTAACTTTTTTTGGCATACGATACTATGCTATGACTTTTTTTAACATACTATATGTTATAGTATGTAAAAAAAAGTAATAGTATATAAAAAAAGGTTGTGTAGTACGTCAAAAAAAGTCATATTATGTAAAAAAAAAAAAAAGGTTATAGTATGTCGAAAAATGTAAAAAAATCATAGTATAGTATGTAAAAAAAAAAGTCATAGCATAGTATGTCCAAAAAAGTTTTAAAAAGTAATAGAATGTGTCGAAAAAGTCAAAGTATAGTATGCAGAAAAAATTCATAAAAACTCGTTATATAATGTATGTCGAAAAAAGTCTTATAAAAGTCATAGTATAGTATGTCGAAAAACCTTTAAATAAGGTCATAGTGTAGTAAGTCAGAAAAGGTTTTAAAATAGTCATAGTATAGTATGTCCAAAAAAGTAGAAAAAAAAGGTTATAGTATGTCAAAAAAAGTTTCAAAAAGTCATAGTATAATACGTAAATAAAAAGGTTATAGTATGTCAAAAAAAGTAGAAAAAAAGGTTATAGTATGTCAAAAGAGTTTAAAAAAAGTCATAGTATAGTATGTCAAAAGAGGTAAAAAAAAAAGTCATAGTATAGTATGTTAAAAAAAAAGGTCACAGTGTAGTACGTTAAAAAAGTTTCAAAAAGTCATAGTATAGTATGTCAAAAAAAAGTAATAGCATAGTATGCCAAAAAAAGTTTAAATAAGGACATAGTGTAGTATGTCAAAAAAGGTATCGTAAATTATGTAGAGAAAATTCATAAAAACTCATAATATACTGTATGTCAAAAAACGTCTATAAAAGTCATAGTATGTTAAAAAAAAGTCATAGCATAGTATCGTATGCCAAAAAAAGTTAAGTTAGTTAAGTTAAGTTAAGTAGTATGTCGAAAAAAGGTTTAAAAAAAAGTCAAAGTATAGTATGTCCAAAAAAGTAAAAAATAGTCATATTATAGTATGTAAAAAAAGTAATTTATAGTATGTAAAAAAAAAGTCATAGCATAGTATGCTGAAAAAAGTTTAAATTAGGACATAGTGTAGTGTGTCGAAAAAGGTCTTAAAAAAGTTTAAGTATAGTATGTCCAAAAAAGTAAAAAAAAATAGTAATATTATAGTATGTAAAAAAGTAATAGCATAGTATTTAAAAAAAATGTTATGGTATAGTATGTCCAAAAAAGTTTTAAAAATTAATAGTATAGTATGTCGAAAAAGTAATAGTATATTATGTAGGAAAAAATTCATAAAAACTCAACTGTATGTCCAAAAAACTTTTAAAAAAGTCATAGTATAGTATGTAAAAAAAAAGGTTATAGTATGTCAAAAAAAGTTTAAAAAAGTCATAGTATAGTATGTTAAAAAAAGGGAAAAAAAAGTCATATTATTAGAGTATGTAAAAAAAGTAATTTATAGCATGTAAAAAAAAAAGGTCATAGTGTTGTACTTAAATTTTTTTTTTACAAAAGTCATAATATAGTATGTAAAAAAAAAAGGTTATAGTATGTCAAAAAAAGTAAAAAAAGTCATAGTATAATATGTAAAAAAAAAGGTTATAATATGTAAAAAAAAAAAGTAATAGTATATAAAAAAAGGTTGTGTAGTACGTCAAAAAAAGTCATATTATGTAAAAAAAAAGGTTATAGTATGTCGAAAAATGTAAAAAAATCATAGTATAGTATGTAAAAAAAAAAGTCATAGCATAGTATGTCCAAAAAAGTTTTAAAAAGTAATAGAATGTGTCGAAAAAGTCAAAGTATAGTATGTAGAAAAAATTCATAAAAACTCGTTATATAATGTATGTCGAAAAAAGTCTTACAAAGGTCATAGTATAGTATGTCGAAAAACCTTTAAATAAGGTCATAGTGTAGTAAGTCAGAAAAGGTTTTAAAATAGTCATAGTATAGTATATCCAAAAAAGTAGAAAAAAAAGGTTATAGTATGTCAAAAAAAGTTTCAAAAAGTCATAGTATAATACGTAAAAAAAAAGGTTATAGTATGTAAAAAAAAAAGTAATAGTATATAAAAAAAAGGTTGTGTAGTACGTCCAAAAAGTCATATTGTGTAAAAAAAAGGTTATAGTATGTCGAAAAATGTAAAAAAATCATAGTATAGTATGTAAAAAAAAAAGTCATAGCATAGTATGTCCAAAAAAGTTTTAAAAAGTAATAGAATGCGTGGAAAAAGTCAAAGTATAGTATGTAGAAAAAAATCATAAAAACTCGTTATATAATGTATGTCGAAAAAAGTCTTATAAAAGTCGAAAAACTTTAAATAAATAAGGTCATAGTGTAGAAAAAGGTTTTAAAATAGTCATAGTATAGTATGTCAAAAAAAGTAGAAAAAAAAGGTTATAGTATGTCAAAAAAGTTTTAAAAAAGTCATAGTATAATACGTAAATAAAAAGGTTATAGTATGTCAAAAAAAGTAGAAAAAAAAGGTTATAGTATGTCAAAAAAGTTTTAAAAAAGTCATAGTATAGTATGTCAAAAGAGGTAAAAAAAAAAGTCATAGTATAGTATGTTAAAAACAAAAGGTCACAGTGTAGTACGTCAAAAAAGTTTCAAAAAGTCATAGTATAGTATGTCAAAAAAAGTAATAGCATAGTATGACTTTTTTTTACATACTATAACTTTATTTTTTGCATACTATCCTAACTTTTTTTGATGTACTACACTATGACCTTTTTTTACATACTATAACTTTTTTTTTTACATACTATAACCTTTTTATCCACATACTATACTATGCCTTTTTTTGACACCCTATAACCTTTTTTTTCTTTTTTTACATACTATACTATCACTTTTGTAAACTTTTGTACACTATCACCTTTTTTTTTTTTTACATACTATGAATTACTTTTTTTGACATACTATAACATTTTTATTTTACTTTTTACATACTATACTATGACACTTTTTACATTCTATAATATGACTTTTTTTTTACTTTGTTGAACATACTACACTATGACTATTTTAAAACCTTTTTTGACTCACTACACTATGACCTTATTTAAAAGTTTTTCGACATACTTTACTACAACTTTTATAAGACTTTCTTCGACATACAGTATAATATGAGTTTTTATGATTTTTTTCTACATAATATACTATTACTTTTTTAACATACTGTACTGTTACTTTTTAAGACTTTTTTCAAAATACTATACTATGACATTTTAAAAATACTATACTATGACTTTTTTTACATACTATAATATGA
>NC_048429.1:7649211-7655240 GCF_013103735.1 Etheostoma cragini | reverse complement strand
TTTTACATAATATGACTTTTTTTGACGTACTACACAACCTTTTTTTATATACTATTACTTTTTTTTACATACTATAACCTTTTTTTTTTACATATTATACTATGACTTTTTTTACTTTTTTTGACATACTATAACCTTTTTTTTTACATACTATGACTTTTGTAAAAAAAAAATTAAGTACAACACTATGACCTTTTTTTTACATGCTATAAATTACTTTTTTTACATACTCTAATAATATGACTTTTTTCAACTTTTTTTAACATACTATACTATGACATTTTAAAACTTTTTTTGACATACTAAAACCTTTTTTTTACATACTATACTATGACTTTTTTTTTTAACTTTTTTGGACATACAGTTGAGTTTTTATAAATTTTTTCTACATAATATACTATTACTTTTTCGACATGCTATACTATTACTTTTTAAAACTTTTTTGGACATACTATACCATACATTTTTTTTAAATACTATACTATTACTTTTTTACATACTACAATATTACTTTTTTTTCTACTTTTTTGGACATACTATACTTTGACTTTTTTAAGACCTTTTCGACCCACTACACTATGTCCTAATTTAAACTTTTTTCGGCATACTATATGCTATGACTTTTTTTGATATACTATAACTTTATTTTTTGCATACTATCCTAACTTTTTTTGATGTACTACACTATGACCTTTTTTTAAATACTATAACTTTTTTTTTACGTACTATAACCTTTTTTTTCATTCTATAAATTACTTTTTTTTATTTTTTTCGACATACTACAACCTTCTTCTTTGTTTTTACATACTGTACTGTGACTTTTTTACAAGCACTACACTATGACCTTCTTTTACATACTATACTATAACTTTTTTATTTTTTTACATACTATAACCTTTTTATCCACATACTATACTATGCCTTTTTTTGACACCCTATAACCTTTTTTTTTTTTTTTTTACATACTGTACTATCACTTTTGTAAACTTTTTTTGATGTACTACACTCACCTTTTTTTTTTTTTTACATACTATGAATTACTTTTTTTTTTACATACTATAACCTTTTTATTTTACTTTTTACATACTATACTATGACCCTTTTTACATTCTATACTATGACTTTTTTTTTACTTTGTTGGACATACTACAGTATGACTATTTTAAAACCTTTTTTGACTCACTACACTATGACCTTATTTAAAAGTTTTTCGACATACTTTACTACAACTTTTATAAGACTTTCTTCGACATACAGTATAATATCAGTTTTTATGATTTTTTTCTACATAATATACCATTACTTTTTCAACATACTGTACTGTTACTTTTTAAGACTTTTTTCAACATACTATACTATGACATTTTAAAAATACTATACTATGACTTTTTTACATACTATAATATGACTTTTTTTTACTTTTTGGACTTACTATACTGTGACTTTTTTAAAACCTTTTTTTGACATACTACACTATGTCCTTATTTAAACTTTTTTTGGCATACTATGCTATGACTTTTTTTGACAATCTATAATTTTTTAAAACTTTTAATTTTTTTTACACACTATAAAATACTCTATTTTTTTCTTTTTTCGACATACTATACTATGATTTTTTTTTACTTTTTTCAACATACTATAACCTTTTTTTTAACATACTATACTATGACTTTTGTAAAAAAAAAATTTAAGTACAACACTATGACCTTTTTTTTTACATGCTATAAATTACTTTTTTTACATACTCTAATAATATGACTTTTTTTAACATACTATACTATGACATTTTAAAACTTTTTTTGACATACTATAACCTTTTTTTTACATACTATACTATGACTAGTATGACTAGTTTATTATCTACTATACATTACTTGTATATTGCAGCAGACTTTATTTTAAAATAATGTCCACATTTCTTGCCAAACAACATGCTTTTTGGACACTTCATGTTGTTCAGCTCAAATCCCAGAAAATGTCAGAAAATAAGTAAAGAGCTCAGATTATCTGTAATTCTTCCTAATTCACAGCCAGCAAATGAGTTGAACAAAGATCTGCTGGCAGGAGATGAGCGTACTTCTGATAATCTGAACGAGGTTTAAGTATCAGAGGCGGGGTCACTCACTGGTAAAGACAGATGAACTGAGGATAAGGGTTGACGGGGTCCAGGGGTCCGTAGATCATGTGCACTGAAAGACAAGGAGGGGTGTTACAAAAAAGGAGTCTTTAAGGAGGGTGGCTTGGTTTAAAATGAGAGAATAATATTAAAATAGAAGTTGTGGATACTGTATGAGGTCTAGTGTTAAACAACATTATATATAATTTGATTTACGTCTTTCAGTGACTTTCGTTAAATACAAGTTGTTTTGAACGCTTGGTAGCTAACGCTACCGTACTTTAGCTTAGCTGCTAGCAACTTTAGCTTAGTAGTTAGCCATGTCGCTTCTCTCTCTGACTTTCTCCTGCTCGATGTGTGAGATGTTTAGTTACTCCTCTGCATCCTTTAGCGGTAATGGTGTGTGTAACAAGTGTAGTTTATATATAGACATGTAGGCAAGGCTTAGTGGGTTAGAAGTCCAGATCAGCACCATGATAGATCAGTCGTTAGTTACTGTAGCTAACAACCCCCCGGGAGTCGGCGCTGGCCTGAGTTAGCCTCTGGTAGTCGCTCGGGAGCTCCGCACCAGCCAGGACATAGTGCCTGGGTGACGGTGAGAGGAAGAGCTAGTCGTAAGCTTTCAAAGGCCTCGGACCACCACCAGCCTGTTATTGTTTCCAACAGATTTTCCCCACTCAGCAACACACCCGCTGAGAAACCAACTCTGATTATTGGCAGCTCCATTTTGAGAAACGTGAAGTTAGCGAAGCCGGCAGCCATAGTTAAGTGCATCCTGGGGGCTAGAGCGGACAACGTTGAGTCTTATCTGAAACTGATGGCTCAGGATAAATGTAAATACAGCAAGATTGTTATTCACGTTGGCGTTAATGACTCCAGGTTACGTCAAACGGAGGTCACTAAGATCAATGTTGAATCGGTGTGTACATACGCAAAGTCAATGTCGGACACTGTAGTTTTCTCTGGACCCCTGCCAAATCTAACCACGTCTAATCTAATCTAATCTAACCAATCTAACCACATGTATAGCCGCATGTCGTCATTTTGTCGCTGGCTAGGTGGTGTCCAGATAATGATGTGGGCTTTGTGGATCACTGGCAGTCTTTCTGGGGAAGACCTGTCTGATTCGGAGAGACGGCATTCATCCCACTTAGGATGGAGAAGCTCTCACTTCTAGAAATCTTTTTTATTTTTTTAAGATTATTTTTTGGGCATTTTAGGCCTTTAATGGACAGGACAGCTGAAGATGTGAAAGGGGAGAGAGAGGGGGAGTGACATGCAGCAAAGGGCCACAGGCTGGATTCAAACCCCGGCCGGCTGCGTCGAGGAGTAAACCTCTATATATGGGCACCCGCTCTACCCATTGAGCTATCTGGGTGCCCCACTTCTAGAAATCTTGACAAGTTTATGATTGAACCTAATCCTTGACAATCCATATTTGGGACCAGGAGGCAGAGTCGCAGTCTAACACACTTCTCTGCTCCTTTATTCCAGGAGTTACCTAATAAAAACCCCATAGTCACGGTGTCTGCCCCCCGACCATTAAATCATTTAAATCAAAATTAAACAGTAGAGGAGCTGTGCATGAAAACCTCATAACAATTAAAACCACAAGTGCAATAGTGCAAAAAAATAGGAGAATTAAATGTGGACTCTTAAACATCAGATCTCTCTCTTGTAAAGGTGTACTAGTAAATGAATTAATATCAGATTCTAATATTGATCTATTCTGTCTTACTGAAACCTTGCTGGGTGATGGAGAATATGTTAGTCTAAATGAATCCACCCCCCCAGTCATATTAATACTCACATTCCTCAAGACAGGTCGAGGAGGTGGAGTGGCAGCCATCTTTGATTCTAGTCTACGGATCAGCTCTAAACCTAAACTAAATTATAACTCATTTGAATGTCTTGTTCTTAGTCTTGCACAACCAAGTTGGAAATCAATGCAACCAGTTCTATTTGTTATAGTGTTCCAAGCACCTCGTCCGTACTCTGAATTCTTATCCGAATTTGCAGTGTTTTTGTCAAACTTAGTGCTAAAAACGGACAAAATTATTATTGTAGGGGATTTTAACATTCATGTGGACGATGAGAATGATAGCCTTAGCAGTGCGTTTATCTCTCTTTTAGATTCTATTGGCTTCTCTCAAAGTGTACATAAACCAACTCACCGTTTTAACCACACCCTCGATCTTGTTCTGGTATTTGGTGTTGAAATTGAACATTTAATAGTGTTCCCACAGAATCCCTTTTTATCTGACCACTGTTTGATTACTTTGGAGTTTATACTGCTGAACTACATGCCATTAGGCAAAACCTTCTATACAAGATGTCTATCAGATAGTGCTGTAGCTAAATTTAAGGATGTGATTCCATTAGCATTTAATTCATTACCAAGTTTCATAGTAACGGAGGACTCCTATGCTAATTTCAGTCCCTCCCAAATCGATCATTTTGTTGATACGGCAGCAGGCTCGCTGCGAACGACACTTGACTCTGTTGCCCCTCTAAAAAAGAAGATAATAAAACAAAGACGGTTAGCTCCATGGTATAACACTGAAACTCGCAAATTAAAGCAAATATCACGAAAACTTAAGAAGATTGGAAAATTCTCGTTTAATCTGGCAAGATAGTCTTAAAACATATAGGAAGGCCCTCCGTAATGCCAGAGCAGCGTACTACTCGTCATTAATAGAGGAAAATAGGAACAACCCCAGGTTTCTTTTCAGCACTGTAGCCAGGCTAACGGAAGGTCACAGCTCTACTGAGCCAAGTATTCCCAGAGCTCTTAGTAGTAAGGACTTGAGGTATAACTATGAGGTTCTTCAATGATAAAATTATAACTATTAGAAGCAAAATTCACCAAGACCTTCCTTTAACTGGTACTGACTTACCTCTAAACTCAGCAACCTTAGAAACAGCTGTAAAACCAGATATGTGTTTGGACTGCTTTGCTTCACTTGATCTTTATCAATTTGATTCAATTATATCTTCATCTAAACCCTCAACCTGCCTCTTAGACCCCATCCCGACTAGGCTACTTAAAGAAGTTTTACCATTAGTTAACACTTCTCTACTAGATATAACCAATCTATCTTTATTAACAGGCTACGTACCACAGCACTTTAAGGTAGCTGTAATTAAACCTCTTCTGAAAAAGCCCAACCTTGATCCAGGTGCTTTAGCCAACTATAGACCTATATCCAACCTTCCATTTCTCTCTAAGATTCTTGAGAAAGCAGTTGCCAAACAGCTGTGTGACTTTCTGCATAGCAACAGCTTTTTTGAGGATTTTCAGTCAGGATTTAGAGTTAATCATAGCACAGAGACAGCACTCGTGAAAATTACTAATGACCTCCTAGTTGCATCAGACAAAGGACTTATCTCTGTACTTGTGTTATTAGATCTTAGTGCTGCATAGTCCTGTATAGGCTGCATACCATTAACCATCATATCTTATTACAGAGATTGGAACATTTAATTGAAGGGACTGCTCTAAGCTGGTTTAAGTCTTATTTATCAGATCGATCTCAGTTTGTTCATATTAACGATGAATCCTCTGTGCACGCCAACGTTAGTCATGGAGACCCACAAGGATCTGTGCTCGGTCCAATCCTGTTCACTTTTTATATGCTTCCTTTAGGCAATATTATCAGGAAGCACTCCATAAACTTTTATTGTTATGCAGATGATACTCAATTATATCTATCAATCAAGCCAGATGAAACTTATCAGTTAGCTAAACTTCAAATGTGCCTTCAGGATATTAAAACCTGGATGACCTATAATTTTCGATAACTTCGATAACGAAGTTATTGCTCTGGGACCCAACCACCTCCGTGACATATTATCCAAAGAGATAGTTACTCTGGATGGCATTACCCTGGCCTCCAGCACCACTGTGAGGAAT
>NC_048429.1:7630943-7649111 GCF_013103735.1 Etheostoma cragini | reverse complement strand
CGTCATAGTTGTCAGATTTATCTATCATATAATCAAGAATATAATAAAACTAAAGGGAGACTTGGCATACAGCCCGATGCGGTTGGGGAGAGTTCTAGCCTGACCAGGCTCCTCTCTTTACCCTGTCTCTCTTAGTTATGCTTTGATAAAGCTTAAAGTTAGGGCATAGAATTGAATATTGTAAGGGTCGCCATGGTCCCGCTCCATGTTCTTTGATGCCATGTTCATCTGCTACATTCTGCGGTGCCCAGCTACGGCCCGTCAGACACTGCCTACCAAGGGCCTGGGTCTGACCGAGGTTTCTGCCTAAAAGGACGTTTTTCCTCGCCACTGTTGCTTGCTCTGGAGGAGACTACTAGAACTGTTGGGTCCTTGTAAATTCTGGAGTGTGGTCGATCTGTAAAGTGTCTTGAGATAACTCTTGTTATGAATTGATACTATAAATAAAATTGAATATATATATATATAAAAAGCTGGTGAACCGACCAGTTTTTGATTTTTGATTTAAGCACTTATATCATGCAGGATGCCACACTATTTCCTTAACTGCCCAACACATTTACTCACTGATACAATGGTTCTGAAGAACCAGTTCAGAAACCACAACTAAGTGGACATTCCCACAGCCAGCATCACCCGTCAGGCGGTGTAGCAAAAATGCAGGTCTTTCCATTTATTTTGAATTGCCGCAGGGGGAACGCGCAAAAATCTCAGCATGCTGCAGCTAAACATTTATACTAAATCAACTTTGGAGAAACTTGACCTCGTCGCTCTGCGGTGGCCAATCCTGTAACCGGGGATCAGTTTTGAGGTGGTGTGAGAGTCCCGTACAGGAAACAGGAAACTTTACTGCTTCTATTGCTGCCACAAGAACGTTTTAAAACATAAAACGCAAGCCCTGAACCGCCCAGAAGCTAAATGTTTGCCAAACAACATAGTGCAATTGATTTTCTGTCTCTCATTCTCTGGGACATGAAGCTGAAATGTCAAGATCAATAAACAATCTGATGGAAAACAGTAACTGTGAAATCTAAAGTTTACTTGTGCTACATTGGGGGTTAAAAGAACACAACAGGACATCACACAAATGGGCCGTTTTAGTGACGCTCCCACACACTGCCGCATAACCCTGCAGCAAATCGCCAGATTACTTATTTATGTCTGAATGGGACCTAATGCCTTCCAGTTGTATTCCACATGAGGTCTGTGTCAGCAGCACACACATATTCCTACCCCCTACTCCCTCCTCCTGAGCTCGGGATCCCAGATGGACTACGAAGCGTCTCCTTGCAGGCTAAGCAGCTTAACGTCGGCGGTTCTCCGGCCGAGGCTGCTGGTTAAATACACCTTAGGGCAAATGTTTGGCCTACACAAAAGAGCTTCCACCCTCGGATTTATTAACATGATGCAACTGTGAACTCACGTGGGACAAAGGTGGAAGTGAGCACACCCACCCATCGCTCTCTGTGTTTTATTCTCTGGTTGATATATTGCAGAATACTGAAAGAGAAGGAGAAGACAAAATGTGAGAACGAGGACAATTAAGGCCATTTGAACACAAAGCAAATACACTACCACACACACCTGTCCATTACTAAGTTGCCGTCGTTGTAGCGTAAACCCGTCCACATGTCCCAGAACTCAGCGTCTGTGGGCTGCGTGTACGGGCCAAACACGGCTCCAATCCTTAGTCAACGAAAAGTATATTTTTGCAACAGCATACTGGTACAAACATTTAGTTCAATCTTCCTAATTTGGAACACAACTCTGGTTCTCTTACCCTTTTTGGAAGATCCTATAGTTGGTGATACGGGTCAGTACTGGAGCCAGAAAACTAGAGTCCTTCAGAAGCTTTTGGAGGCAAAACATTTATGTCACGATGAAAACTTTGACAGCCAATCAGCTACACTAAATTCAGCTTTCTAAAGTCATCATTTCATGATTCCACATGAGCTGAAGAGCAGGATGAAGAAAACAAAGGGGACTCACCTCCTGCAGAAAACGCGGGTAATGTGTTTCTGGGAATAATCCTGTAGGAAATGAAAAAGTCAGCACTGGGCGTGACTTTGTGATGAATGTACAATGATATGAAAGCAGAAAACCCTCACAATTTAGAAGCTAGATCCAGAAAATGTTTGGGAGTTTGGCCTAATGAATTACTTTAATAGTTATGATCAAACCAGATCAGAATAAGGATCAAATGAAGGTCTTTTAATGAAAATGTATTATTTTTCTACCTCACTGATTACAGACTGTGAAGTCTCTGCTGTTGGTGCTGAAAACATGACCAAAGACAACAGACGGCACTGTACCTCCATTGGAAAGACAAAGGCTGTTAATGATGAGGTGTCCTGTGCGGTTTTGGTCAGTCCTGGTTTGGGTGCATGATGAGTAAAAAATAAAACAACAGAGAGGGAAGGACGGTCAGCAATTTATCATGTTACTCTGTTTTTGACAATTTACATAAATGCATGTGCACATACCTGAAGAGCAGCTCCAGGGCCACAGTGTCTCCATAGTCATGGGACACCAGATTCACTCGTTGGTTGCTCAGACCCAGGTGAGCCACCAGGGCCTCCACCACACTGGCCTGCTCAAAGATGGAGTACCTGTGGGGTCGCTGGGATGGTCAACACAGGAGAAAATAAGTTATGGGTAAGTTCAGTAACAGAGCACCAAGAATGAAATATCAGAATCATGATTTTACTAAACGAATCTAGAAAATAAAGACGTTTAAACTGACACAAGATTTTACTCACAGGCTTGTCACTGAAGCCAAAGCCCAAGAAGTCCAGTGCAATGACTCGATGGAAGCGCTGTGTGAGTGGCTCCCAAATCTGTTTGGAAAAATATACACAGCATTTGGTCTCTGGCTTGTTCACATAAAGGCCCTACATTTTTCCAATGGTGTTTAGGTGTGTTGATTAGCTACTGAGCGTGTGCAGTGGGTACCTTGTTCCAGTCAAAGCTGGAGGTGGGGAAGCCATGGAGCAGAATGACCACATCGGAGCTTCCCAAAGCCCCGTAGGAATCTGGTTTAAGGAGAAAAGAGAAATGCATGTATGTATAGGCACAGAGCCATTATGTTTTCAACACTAAGAAGGCACAGTGACCTTTCTTCATGTTTTATTCCAAGCATAAATGTGACTGCTGGCATTAATGACGATGTATGACGATGTGAGGTGACAAAGATTAAGTATGATTTATGTCTCTGAAAAGTCACATTTGAAGCTAAGTTGACTTGCCAATTGATCAACTACTACAGTGCCATTAACTAACAAGTATTTGACACTTATGCACAGTATATTATTTATTAAGTTTAACAATTAATCATAAATTGAAAGGGCAATGAAAACAATAACTGTTGTCAGCTATAGCCACATTTGGATACCATTACAACACTTTTGATAACCCATGGGGGTATTTAACAGTACTACTGTGTCTCTCTCATACCTCTGTAGAAGATCTCCCTGCCCCTGAAATGGAACACCTCCCCGGCACTATGCCACTTTTGCAGGGCAGGTGACAGCTGAGGGGGCGGGATGTTCAGGTACACGGCCACCAGCAGGAGATAGATCAAACCCACATTAAACCACCACTCTCTCATCTTGAGCTCAGCGGTAGGGGAGTCTCATTCTTGACCCTAAAAAAATACAACAACGAAGTGAAAGATAGGTTGAAGTGAATGGAACTTCCTACAGGTGAGACCACGCATGGAGGCGTGATCAGAGGCGGGGTGGAATTAATGGATTAATCTCCGCATCCCCATCTCGTTGTAGCAACACATTACTGTAAACAGTAGGGCATATCATAAAATGTGCATCTGTGTGGGGTTCTGTCAATAAATATCTAAGAAACCCCGCTGACTGAGATGTATGTCACTCAAATAAGCACCCAACGTTATGGTAAGTTGTCAGGTAAAAATGAGCGGTTTGACGGGAACCTTCAATAACGTCCAACCCAGGAAAGGCAAACACAGCTCAAACCCTCCACTACACTGAGTCTACAACACGTGCATTTTCTAAAACAGGTCCTGTTTGTTTTATGAGGCTGAACACTGTAGCAGACTGTAGCTACTCACAGAAACGTTGCGACCTGTCGTTAACAGACCTTCGCCCAGTGTTTAGAGTCCATACAGTGCACAAGGAATTCCTGCAGAGCGGAAAGGACCCTCGGTTCGAAGAAAAAATAAAAAATAATGACGTCTCACTCTGTTGATACTTCCGGGTTCCCCGAAAGTTAAATTGTGTGGGTTTCACCTATGAGGTCTCTGGTTTCACCCGTTAAGAAACCAAGGCGAGTGACTCATCTAATTCAAACACAATCTTTGTTTAAAGGGCTACGTCCAGCGGCCCAAAGAGAGGTAATGCCCTCTGCTGGTGCGGATGTGCAACTACATATAATGTTGAGATTATTGTACAAAGCCTCGAGACATCGAGACTCGAGCTGACATTATAAATCGATTATTCAATTAACAAATCAAAAGAACCTTAAATTCGAAACAGTTTTGATCACACAAATGTGATCAAAGGGGCTTTTAACGTAATTTCAAAGCCCCTTAAAAACTAAATTTTCGGAAGGCTATAACATAAACTATTCATGGATTAAGCAACAATCCCCAGGCCTGTCTCTAACCGCTTTATCCAGGATTACAGGGTCGCGGGGGGTCATTGGGTGAGAGACGGTGTGGCTATACCTGAGGAGTTGCAGGGAACAACTGCAGTGTGAGTTCTTTGGTCTCATATTGCTGGGAAGTATGCAGAAATGGACAGATCCCAAACGGCTCGGGAAAGGGAAGTTTGGGGTCCCCTACTGGAGCTGCTGCCCCCGCGACCCGATACCGGATAAACGGATGAAGACGGATGGATGATTTTATTCTCTCTCTGTGTGATCATGAATGCTTTGCTATAGTATTGCTCGACATCTTAAAGAAACAGCCAATACATCGTGTCATACCTTTTCTCTTATTTACCAACATCATTGTAATAATAATAAATAATAAAACTCCCTTAACTCAGTTAATGATGTTTTTACATTAAAGTTTTTGTGTTATACCCCAAATAAGATAATAATTTGATGTTTAGCAAGAACAATGTCATTTCCACCACAACCTGTCTTTGCCACCACAATGAACACTGTGGTGGAAATGACATTTCACTCCTTTCCCTCCAAAATCTCATGCTTTGTTAGCATGCTAATATTTGTCTTAGAGTTAGCATTAAATATACACAAATTACACGTTATTAAATTAAATGTATCCAGTTATTTTTACACTCATGTGAAATATGAGCTGTTTGGAAATGACGACCAATAAACATACTCTCAGTTTTAGTCATATTTACCTTGATTTGTCTTCTTTTCATTACCCCCTGTAGAGGTAACCCTTTCAACCAGCCAAATTTTCCACTGTGGAGTTTCTGTTGCTATGGTTACTAAGTATACAACCCTAAAACAATGATCCCAGGAGTCTATTTTGTACAGTGTGGTGGAAATGACGGTGAACCCAAGGGACAAGGTTTCGACTTATGAAAAATATAGGAAAATGTGAAAAAATATAGCAATATGTAATATGTATAATTGGAATAGACACTATTTATCATTTGTTCTTGAAATCTACATTATTTAAATATTTAGTTTGGAATCAAGCAAGGTTGAAGATACAAAGTCTGTCTTAGGGACAGAAGGAAAACAGTAAAAACCATGCATAAAATGCCTCATATCATATAATAAAAAGAATGATTGAACCATGACACATTTTTTACAAGTTCCCCTTAGGGTGAAGTACGTTTGACAAAAACAAAAATGAAGAAATGTTTTTTAGTTTTCATTATTTCATCCAGGGACAAGAAAAGTACCATAGTTAAAGAATCAACCAGTTATACTGTATAGCTGCTTTGACATTTTATGACGCACCATAGCCTATTATTACGTTTTTATGGCACAGCCTATATGATATTTAAATAGAAAATGTATGGCCTACTATACAATGATATTATTTATGACACACATAAGTTAACATTAACACAAACTCAAACATAAACAGCTGTAAAATGCAACATCCACATTAATGCGGCAGCATTCTCCGCTGTGGAGATTTGGCAATGTAAGACTAATGCAGCGGTAATATTAATCCAATACATCATGTATATATACTGTATATATAACAGTAAAACACTGACAGGGACCATTTGTATACTTTGGATACTTCAAGTAAATTTAACTGATAATACTTTCATACTTTTACTTAGGTAAGGTTTGGAATGCAGGACTTGAGTCTTGTAGTGAAGTATTTTCACAATGTGGTATTAGTACTTTGATTAACCTAATCTGAATACTGTTCCAACCAAGTGTTGCACTTGCACCATGTTGTTGGACATATTGTCTGAGGTATCGTCCTCTGTGCAATACTCACTGCCAATGTCAAGTTACACTGCATTTGTACACACATGCACGCACACGCACACACACACACACACACACTCACACACACACACACACACACACACACACACACACGTTAGTTAGATCACCCATTATTTCCAGATTGATTTTTTGTTTATTTTTACTCCAATCATGGACTCCAAATTTACAAAATTATTCAATTACAGTCTATGCCCTGAACTATTTCAAATGAGGAGTTTGACCAAATGGCAAGTTAGTTTTATTTATAAATTTAGATAAATTAGGTAAACTAGAATAATACACACAAACAAGCCAAGAGCCGTTTATTTGCTGTATTTCAAAGTATACAGAATATTGTTTTCCTGTAATTTGTCTCACACCTCTGAGAGTTGTCTAGGAAGACCATTTTTTGGGCTGGACTGCAACTATATTAATAGTTAAAGGTTAACTAAAATTAAATTAAAGGTCTATATACAAACCCCCATCAAAAGGTTAACCTCTCTGCCCCATCTGAGCTACAGGTGCCCTTTCGCACATAGTTTAACATAAGTCAGTCCATCTTAATGTCAATTTAATTCAGCAGCATTTAGCTGTAGCCTACATACTGTATTTCTATTATAGGGGTATAATGGTCAATTTGAGAATTCATCGGCAGTCAGATAAAAGTCAATGGAAAATCTGTGAGGGAAGTCTAGCTCTCACGTCATAGTTTAGAATTAAAAGACAATGCCAGCGTTATTAGATATATTTGCTCATGTAGGCTATTCAGAGAATGTAAGTTTACACTGTATTCATTTTGCGATCTGGCTCTTCTATTCATTAGCTATAATCCAATGGTTATTCGGCAATTATGCAGAAAAGCACCTTTCTTGTGTAAAAATCACCCCCAATCACTCAAGTCCGAGATTTTCTGCCACACATTTGCTTGCCTGCTGCAATGTAAGAGACCACTTTTGAATGCATAACATTCCATAATTACTGCATTGTAAATGAAAAGCATGGCCCTGCAGATAGGCTAAATACAATTTTTTATTTTTAAAAACCATACACATTACTCAACAAGTTTCAAATGTAAATCCAATCACGATATCCATTTAAAATGCTCAAGATAAACAGACATGAAGAACTTTTATTTCCAAATGTTAAAAGATAAAAAAAAAAAAAAAAAAAAGAAATCCATAAAAGAGATGGAAAAACATTCATTCCCATTACAGGAAGAAGCTACAGAACAAACTCCTTACATGGATTCTGCCTTTTCAATTTCTCACTTTTTATGTAATTCTAGCTGCTATTTTGTCATCTGTGAAACAAAGTATTTCCTCAGAGAACGTTGCGGTTTAACATCTCCACTTCCTTCCCCTGTGCACAGCCCTTCAGGTGAAGATGGCCAGAAGGCTGCAAGAAGAATCTGCAGCCTGCTGCCCGAGTCATCCTGTGTGGTTGACGAGCACCGTCCCAAACATTTCATCAAGTGTGGTAATATAGAAACTAAAAGAGGCTGGTTCTCTATTTTACACCAATTGCACCCTGAGATGAATATTCCAGAACAACACACATTTTAGTGGCCAAAACCCTCCCCATATAACACGATTGGTGTCAAATCATCCAAAATTGGTTTAGTACGATGAAAGGTATCATCAGTATTTTCATAAAAATACAAAGGTACACTTTATGATTTGTATCAAAATTATTTTCCCCCAAGGAGCGCTATGAAATAAAGTACCCTGTGCAGATAGATACCAGTGTATGCCTAGTCTTTATTCTTGAAAAATGCACATGTCCAATTCTATAGCGTTTCCAGTACACCAGGTGTCAAAAATATTTTATAAACAAATCAAGTGTGGCAACTTTATCCATGGTGAAAGGAGTCTTATAGACAGGGTTGATGAAAAAAATATGTTTTTGATTTTAAAAATGTCAACAAAACAGAACTTGCAGGAGTAAAATTAAGTTTTTCCTAAGGCATGATCTTAAACGACTGAATGAAATATGCAAATAATTCACTTTTTGTTTTAACCAATACAATGTTTCACTACCTAAAAACACAAAATCTGAAGTTAAAAGGTTCTTTATAGATTCCTTTTTCTTTTAAATTAAATATTTTTTTCTATGCCTGAGTAAACAAATGTCAATATTGTACATTGGTAGGGGGCTAAGGTTTTGCTGAGAAAAATAAATAAATTAGAACACTAATTATAAAAAAAGATGACCAGGGTCCATATTTATCAAGCATCCAGATAGAGAATCAGTCACAACTGGCCCAGAATGAGCAGACTGAGGTCCTTGTTTTAGCTAGAGAAGTAACAGTGTTCATCTGTGAGGAGTCACCTGCTGATGGCCAATTATGGGACAAAGCATTGTCTAAATTATTGTTGTAGCCAAGGCACATTAATATAGAATTCTTGTTGAAAAATAAATAAGCGCACAGGCTGAATACAGCGTTACTTTGAACTCAAGTGGTCATAAAAAAACAACAACTGAACTTTAGGTCTTTTAAGTGTTTTATGAGCTTTGGCAAAAACAAATTTTGTAGCCTTAACATGCATAAATTAGTCATAAACGCACATTTTTCCTGCATCAAATAATCAGTATCAACCTCTTTTGAACGTAACTAATAACTAGTACAAGACATTTTACAGTACGATAGTGGTGTAAAACCACAACAATCTAAACTACTTCCTGCTGAAAGCGACTGTAGGAGGCTTCATAAGGACCTCATGTCCGACTTCGAGGTAAGACTTTGTTTCAGCATAATTCTAGGTGTCAGTCTGAGATGCTTGCTAAATACAGGCCCAGATTTATTCTCAACTCCCTTTTAATGAGTGAACCTTTCAACATGTGGAAATCCTTGAACACAACATAATGAATGAAAAGAGAATCCAGAACTCCAGAAGGTTTTGTGCACATGAAAACTATCGAAGAAATGGAAGTAGTAAATATTTATAGCAGTTATTGGACAGCGGCCCTAAACGTCTTTCCCGTCCCTTCTCCTGTGAAAACACCTCACCCGGAGGACCTTTTTCTATACAAGCCTTAGTGTTTATCGGTTTGGCTAGAAGATTCTACATTTATCTACAAATATATAACAAAACTTGCAGGCAAAAATAGTTAAGTTTCAATAGAAACACCCTTTTTTTCCTGAAAATACAGCAGTATCTGAAATAATCCTCTTATTCATTTTTTTTCTTATTCTGTCCCAGTTTTCTGCATCATACATCAGGAAGCTCTTTTGCCTACAAACAGAAAAAAAGTATCTACAAACTTTGTAAACAGACCTGCTTTTTTCCAAAAACATAAATAACTCAAAATATTAACAGCCAATGGAGCAGAAATAAGTTTTGAATGAGCAAGGGCCAAAGAGATAAATATACAACACCATTCAGATAAAAGAGAAGCTAAAGGTTCTTTCGTAATTCTTACAGACGATCTTCAAGCCAGGATGAGGACCTCCCCGTCTCAATTAAAATAATAATAATAATAATAATAATAATAATAGAATAATAAAAACAGGTCACTTTCAATCTGAGTTTATAATCACCCCTTGTTTACCGAGAAAAACAAAAGTTACCAAGGAGGGAGGGGTGAAGACAGTTCTTGTGTTGCAGCGGGGTATTAATCAGAACCTAAAATAAAAGAAGACCAAAGCATCCACACCAAGCCGTACATTCCTCTGAATGTTTGCTGTTCTTTTAGTCCAGCCAAAGCCAAGCTCACTCAAGACTCCGCTCTCCTCTTAGCCCTTCGGCTCTCTTCTGCAAGTGTTCGTTCGTTTTGTCTGATTCGAGCTCCTTGGTGGCGGGTAGAAAAGTGGTGGTGACGCGTGGCGCAGGATCAGATCAAAGGGAGGTCTCCAGGCTGTGTAGGGGGCTCCCTGGGGCCGAGAGGGTCCCTGATTTGGGGCCCTCTGGGAGGAGGTGGTTACTGCTTTCCACAGCGTTATTGTTCTGGTTTGGTGAGGGAGAGACCGGCGTGGTGGGGGCAACGGTGGTGGGTGAGGGCGGCGTGGGCGTAGTGTTGCGGGGGCTTGCAGAGTTGCGCTTGGTCGGGGCATCATCCTCTGCGTCAGTGTCATCTATGAGGGGAATATGGGGCTCAGAGTCCTCAATCCGGAATTCAGGGTGGGTCATAAAGTTGTGGATTGATGATCGCGACTCGGGCTTCTCCAGCCCCTCATAGAGGGAGATGGAGCTGCGGAATGCATTCACCACCCGGATCTGGAGGGAGGGAGAAGGGACAGGGAGCAAGCATTTAGTCACATTCAGTAATGACACACGTGTGTTTTGAATTTTAACAAATGGGTACACAGATAAAAATTGAGGGCGCAGGTTTTATTTGGTCAATAATATGAGAGTTTAATGGGCAACAAATTCAGTGAGGGGGAAACTCTCGTGCAGGTGTGCAGTTATGTTGAGTTGCAAATTCACAACTTGTAATACCAACTAACTAAATAGTCTAGAGTAGACTCTGTTGGTCCCGAAAAAACACCTAAAAGTTCCTACCAGTTTGGCCGAAAAGTGTAAAAAGGAGCAGTTAAATTCATTTCATCTTTACTTCTGTCTGTGTGTCACTTCCTGTTTATCTAAGTAACCCTCTGTCTAGAGTACCCAATATACAGTAATCAAAATGTGGACATGTCGCCGAATTTAAATCTGATGGAGAAAACTTTATTCTAACGCCTACAAGTAAAAGCCTGAGCTAGACTTGAGCCATAAAAAGGCTTCAGGTTGAAGTAGTGTGTGACAGACTGGACTGCGAGCCTGTAATGAGCCAGTTCAGATTGCAGAGTTGATTAAAATAAAAGTGTTTCACAGGAATGGAAAACTTGAGTTGCATCCAGTGGAGAGAGACCTTATACTTGACTCTGTGCTTGTAGAAAAAATATTCTTAAAATTCCTGTCTTTGGAAGGGTACAAACCGGTGTCAATCCCAATTCAATGAATGTTGATTTTTTGTGAGTACAGTAGTAGTATTTCACAAAACACTTTGTAGAGGCCTGTGTTTGATTAATCAAAATGCAAAAGGAAACTGAGAGACAAGAGGAATGCTGTTCTACCAGAGAAAAAGGGACAGAGGCTAGACAGTTTGTCTTTTGTTGGACATGCTTAGGAAAGAGTGAGGAGAGAGAAAGCCAAGACAGGAAGAGAAAGAATGAAAGAGAGACGGAAAAAGGCAGAGGAATAGAGACAGAAAGAAAGAAAAGTTAGATAGGAAGAAAGATAGAAAGTGGTGGTCAGTTACAGCTTATGTTTGTGGAGTAAAAACAAAAAAGCTGCAGCAGCCAAGCATGTCTATAAGCTGGTGTACATGTCAAACAGCACAAAGAGAAAAAACTCACAAACGAGACCAGAGACTTTGAACCCATGCAGAGCGCGGCGCTACCTTGTGTTCAATGGTAGTAAACCTTTGAGTATAGCCCATGACACATTTCACAGAATCTAAAGAAGAATATGTGGGGAGTCAGTGGTATTCATTTTTTTTTAGGCACATTGCCAGGTGGACATTTTCTGCCAACAAACAAGTAATCACATAGAAGAAACAGACTTCAAGAAACGTTCAAACTCTTTTGAAGAGCAACCTGAAAGGAAACGTTTAGAGTTTAGGAGGGAAGCACCCGTCAGGTCCCACCTGAGACAAGAGACCTAAACATTACTGCAGCATTGCATTATCTTTCAGCATTCCGGGGGGGGGGGGGGGGGGATAACATGGATCTTCTGTGAATTGGTATGGAAAAGTCCCATGTGTTTACATTCAAGTGCACAGTCATTTATTCCATTAAGCTCTTTTTGCGACATCTGTTAGACATTTAAAATCCGTGGCCAGTCAGATGGTCTGCCTGGGAAGATCTGAAAGACAAAATGAGTCAACAGACAGCCACACAGTTCCGGTAAGGGCACAGTCAGGAGGAAATACCATCCTCAAATGATCTGTGTCCGCTCTCGACTTAGTGATCTTCTATGCTGAATGGACGACTGGCACGAAGGGTGTCCGACCTTTCAAAACTATGCAAAGCCTTGCATCCAAACACACCAACAAACACGCATATCAACTGCAGCTGCTCCTCAACTATAGGGTGGTAGTGCTCTCCCTGTTCTCCCCCTCTCTTCACACGCCCTCTTTTTCACAACAAACTCCCAGAAGCGGCCACAGCTGGAGAACAAAAGGTTGTTACTTCACTGACTGACAAGACACCAACTGACAGTCTCACAGAAGTCCATGTCATGGTTTGTCTCTATTGTTTTAGGCCGTGATCATGGGCTTATACTCAAAACATTTACCCGACTAGGGACTAGAGAGCTGCGACACAGACCTATGGGTGCTACAGGGGCACAGAGCAGACGGAGGCAGCTGCAGACAAACCTGGTGACGGTCAATGCAGAATTACATATTTGTCAAATAGTATATACACATCATCCCCCCGAAATATCAGTAAAACCTCAAATTTTTTAGACTGAAGCAGAAGCAAAACAGAAAAACAGGATGACACAGAGAAAACACCTTGCCACTAGAAGCAACCTGGTTACAGGGTACATGTATATACAGCAGTGTTATCGAAGCAATATGGAAGGTGTGGTATTTCTGGTGTAGTTTTTTTGAAGAAGAAAACAGAGTAAGGGAGGGGACATTAGGAGAGAAATGAGACAGTACAAGTGTCAACGTTAAGTGAGAAGAAGATGTTAGAAGAACAGAAGAGGAAATAAAATAAAAAACACGTCTCATGCACTAGAGGAGAACACGCACTCACACCCCACAGTGGCAGAAGCGGAGTTGGCGGCAGTGGCAGTAGTGGTAGTAGTAGAAAAGGCTACATGTGTAGGGCTAGAAACATTGGTTACATCGTGCTGTTGTTGGCTGGAGTTGGAGGCCTGCCGCCTTAGAGCCCCCTGAAAGGAAGTTCCACTCTGGAACGCACTCACTACATCCATCTGGAAAGAATCAGACAGCATGACAGGAGAAAGCCCAGAGGAAATAAAACACAATACAGCCAGAGGAGAGAGAAAAATAAAGAAAAGGCACCAGTAACCATAGAAAAAGAAAAGACACTTGGAAATTGGATTCAGGCATTATAGTTAAGAGAGGGAAAAGGGGATGTTGGGTTTAAAGGCACTGATCGGAGGAAGCTCCAACCTCACGGTCACACTTTTATTCTGCCAAGTCCTTCCATACCTCCAGCTATAGCCATGCCATACTCTTGGAACATTCAGCTGTTCTATTGTGCTTACCATCCAATCCAATTCACTTGCTTCTCATCAGTACCTTCAAACTAGTCTCATTTTATTAGATAGATTCAGACTGAGTCAGAAGTAGGCATAGGAACCTGCTTTAGTTCAGCAGCAGAACAGGAAAAATAGAGGAAAGGCTTTTGTGTTTAGGGCACAATCCATTCTTTAGGAATGCCAAGAGAAAAAATAAAACAGATTTGAAACTGGAAGAGCAATAGAAAGTTAAAGGGTTTATGGCTTTTGATTCCCTTGGTGTTGGGTGCCGTGCTCTGTGATGCGCGGGAAAGTCTGTGGATTGTTACCTGAGTCTGGATGCGATTAAGGCCTCGGAACCAGAGGATCTGGCCTCGGCGAAGCTCCCGCTCAGCGTGGTCAATCTCATCATTGTCGCTAAGCTCGTCCAGCTCTTCGTCTGGGATCTCCTCTTTCTGGGTGCCGTGGCCTGCCGTTTTCAAGAATTTTAAGCGGCTGGTGGGTATTGAAGAGATTACCTGGGAGACATCACAATTTACATGAGCAGCATATCATGATTTATGATAATGTCACACTCCTCAGCATGGCAAAATGACATTTCATTAATGGCAGAACGAGCCACATTTTTGGGTACATCACGGACATTAAGCAGCCAGTGACCCGAAAAATTAGCTGCCCTGCCAACGCTTCATGTAAGACAGTCAGTTTGACTGAGGCTCCAAGCCTATCCAACATTGAAGTTACAGACTTAAAAGATAACCATTTGGAACTAAGTTACTAAAAGCTGATACTGATGATGTTGTAAGTCACGTTACAACAATGATGGATAATATTAGAGCTAAAATGAACAGTCAACACTTTTTATAGCAAAAAAACAAAACATTCTCTGATTTCAGCTTCTCAAATGAGAAATGACAAACTGATCTGTTGCTTTCCTGTGTCACAAGTGATTGTAAACTGGATACATGTTATGGAAGTATGGGGTATGGAGAAATGGAGAGATACTTAAAACGATAAAAAGTTATCACCTTCGCAGAGGATGGTGATATTTTTTTCTTTCTTTTCTGACATTTTATAGACAAAACGATTATTCTATTAATAGAAAAGATAATTGGCAGATTCATTGATAACAAAAATAATGGTAGGTTGCAGTCCTACAGATTTCTAAGTCATCCAAGAAATTAAGTGTATTACAGGGTTAAACAATGATGATCTCACAATAGCTGCCTTAATTTGCAAACTTGCTTAATGCATACAGTAAAGTTAAGTTAGATTTTTATTAACCTATAGAAAAAATTCATCCTATTTTAAAAAAACGGAGGGCAGCAACAATTTAGCACGAGGAGCAGCACCATAAATAATGGCAAAGGCAGGAGGACCCTCTTTTGGACAATCTGGTTTGAACCAATAATCTTGGTCCTCCTACATCACAGCAATCTTTCAGTCCTACAACTGTCAGCTCTTTGAATTAATATGCACTCAGCACAGCTCTGCTTATTTGTGTTTTGTCCAAAAAACGTTGGCGACACCATTCTTGATGAATTGACGAGAGAAGATAATGACAAATTATTTGCACTGCTCCGCAGCATGAGTGTGGGCAGTCAGATCAAACTAGGATTACATCAGACATTCATTATAACTCTGACTCAACAGTGGGGAGCAATCTCAACCCTCAATCTCTCACTGTCAGAAATTACAAACAATTACTTTATCACCACATTAAGGCAAAAAAACTCAAATACTATACGCCCACATAACTCAGATCTAAAAGTTGAAATACGTTTCTTGAATTGTTCAAAATATAAATACAGAGATAAAAAATATCTATATTAGTTTTATTGACAGGAAAAAAGAAAAATATTTCATCAATGTAAAAGGTCCTTGACATTGTGAAAGATTCCAATGAGCTTGACTGAAGCAACATACTAAGCAATATAACTACACCATAAAATCAGTTCAAATTAGTTGACTTTGGGAGTTTAGCCATCTCTTCACAGAAGTAGAACATAATGTACTATTGCATCTCTTTGCCACCATTAGAAAACCACTACCCCAACTCCAACAGAGGGGGGCAGTGTCATACAATAGTTATGTCTTATGGGCCAACTGAAGGTGAAACTCAGCTGTATAGTCACATCATACCTGTCCCCATAGCAGAGAGCCAAAGCCTAAGAAAGTGCACCATAGCCACTGGTCGACGGTCAGAGCCACGCAGCTGAATGGCTTCCCTCCAAACTGCACTATGACAAACTAGCGGGGCAGAAAGAGAGGTGTAATTAATTATAGCGGAAACGTTGAGATTTAACATTCTCGTAGGACTGATCGTCTTTTTTCCCCCCAAACATGAGTCCCCAAGCACATTGACAATAACAAAAGGAAAAGTTAGCCATAGGCGTCTCCAGTCTACTTTACCTGGATAATGAAGGTACCAAAGACAATACTACAGAAGATAAGGTTGTTGAAGATGCCTTCAAAGACATTCCTTTCACCATGGATCTTGCGGGCGTTGATCTCGTTGAAAAGCTGCATCAGTACAAATGTATTGAAGACAATGGTGTAGTGCTCAGAAGGCGGGGCGTGGAGAGGTGCATTCCTGCCGCTGTCAATGTCAAAGAACTTCTCTCCTACAGGAACAGTCAAGAGAGAATGTGTTAAAATAAATAGATACATTTATCCAAGAAACGCACAGTAAGTCCCCTGGCTCTGTGTACATGAAGAACTTTACCCAGAGTAGCTTCTTACCGGCAAAGAGCAGAGTAAAGATGGTGATTAACTGGAACACTCCCTGACCCAGGATGTTTTTCATCATGGTGCGGGAGATGAGAGGCTTGTTGCGGCCATATGGCTTCCTTAGCAGCAAGGCTTCTGTAGGGGGCTCTGTGGCCAAGGCTAGTGAAGCAAAGGTGTCCATGATGAGGTTGACCCATAACATCTGTACTGCTTTCAGTGGAGAGTCCTGGAGGCAGAGAGAGCGCAAATTAGGTTGAGAAGAGGGGGGAAAGAGGGAAGATTTTACAGGATGTGTGACAGTGATAGGTGGGTTTCCGAGGATCATTTAGAGATATATAAACTAACAGGAACCAAATTGCATGTGGAGGAAAAAAGCATGTCCTTGTCAGCCATTTGGTTTCTATACACATGCATGTGACATAAACATGAAAAAAGTATGGTAGCAGGGCAGGGAGTTAATTGAATTAAACAAATAGGTCTGTTACATTTATTAAATATTTAATATAGATCTGCAATACAGTATTTAACTCACTGTATTAGGCTGTAAAGCACAGCTCCTGTTGACAGCACAACACCGAATAAAAAAAAAAACATTTAGGAATTTCACAGGTGCTTATTATTTCTGATGCCTGAGTTTTTCCTCCATAGAGAAAGTTTTGGTGCCCCCCCAAAGAGGTTTATAACCAGTGCCAAAGGAAAATCGTAAGCGCTAAAAAGTCAGATTTTCAGCAGGCAGCATCCCTCTCCTCCACAGCTGCTATATTTGACGCATGCAGCTGCCGCTAAGCTATAAGCTGCATTGTTTTGACTGGACATGAACGCTCTGCTGTGAAGCTCGCGCTAATGGGATCATACAGGACTTTCACTGTGACCATTCTGCCCCAGGGGTCCGGCAGCGCAGCGAGAAACCACTGCTGATGGGCAAGCTCCAACCTGCTGTATGTCCGCGGTGGGAAGCACTGCCGTCTGATGGCATCAGTATTAAATTCAGACGTTTTCATAATTGGTTAAAAAATTGGTCCAGTTCAGTGTTTTTGTGCAGTTGGTTTTAACACCTGATAGGAACCGTACGGGAGTATGCAGGAAAACCACAGTCGGGCCTGCTTTACCGGCACTGACCTGACTCCCTGAAAAGCTGCAGAGGTGGTTTCATCCCGCTGCAGAGAGACTTTGCTGTGACCCGTTCACGTAAGAGCGCCAGTTAAACTAGAATTATTCCACAGTTCACATGCATGCCGAACCATGGTGGTCAGTTACAATCCTGTATATTCAACTAATAATTTATTGATTAATTGCATGTACTTTAATTTAGAAAACATTACAATTCATGACATTGTATTATTGTCCACATGAGCTACAACAGTAGGCTAATTGCAGTTTATGTAAGTCACTACTACATTTTTTACTTAACAAGCAAAAAAAAAGTGCTCCTTGGGGGAAAAAGTTATCGTCAGTTAGTAAGTTATTAATTAAACAAACTGGACTTTGGGGTCAAGTGTACTTACTGCATTCTATTCCATAATATTTTTAATTGGTACCTGACACTAGAATTTTTCTCATTTCCTTGACGTAAATAAATTGACGTTAATTTTTACCATAACTTGGTGCCTAAAAATGTATCAGAATGCAGGAAATGAAGTCTTTGATTCTCAAAATCTGTTGGGCTTAGACCCCCACCTAATATGTACCCTCCCAAAGGCCCATTCTGAGCCAGGGGAAAAACCCTGAATGCATGAGGGAATTCAATGAAAAGGCCTTTAAGAGACAAAATACAGCCAGTTTGAAAGTACACAGCACTTTTCTTTATTTCCGAAACTGTACCAGATCCAACCTTTTTTTTTTT
>NC_048429.1:7622840-7630933 GCF_013103735.1 Etheostoma cragini | reverse complement strand
TTTTTTTTTATCAACGCGAAACCGACCCTTTTGGTGCTAACCTGTGTGATGCAGGCTCCTGTAAATGCTACAATGACAGCCACCACATTGACAGTTAGCTGAAACTGGAGGAACTTAGAGATGCTGTCGTAGACGTTGCGGCCCCACATGACAGCCTTGACAATGCTGGAGAAATTGTCATCAGTCAGGATGATGTCAGATGCCTCCTTGGCTACATCTGTACCAGCAATGCCCTGGGGACAAAAAAAAAAAAACATTATGGAGAATCTGCCTGCATCTGAGGACAACACATTTCATATTTTTATGTTTCTACATCACCAGTATGACTGTATTAACTGATGTGGTCAAGTTAGAATCTTTTAGGCATCCTTTTTGACTAGAACTCTAGTCTAATCAAAGACAGTAAACATAGAGAAAACTCACCATGGCAAAGCCAACATCAGCTTTCTTCAAGGCAGGACCATCATTGGTACCATCTCCTGTCACTGCTACTACTTGTCTTTTTTCTAATACTGTGCTGTCAATAATACCTAGAAGAGTAAAACATGTTTTTCAAAATGTAAAATAAACAAAATTTCCATACATTTTACTCAAACCAGAATAACAGACCTACCTTTCACTAGGGTGTGTTTGTCTGTGGGGGAAGAGCGAGCCAGTACTCGTAGTTTGGGCCAGATCTTGTCAATGCGTTCTTGTTCAATCTAGAAACATGAGACAAAACCCTAATAGAATCCTAACAGTACATTTTCAACAGATCACTGGGAGGTACAGTATTTTGCTGAGGCCCACCTCTCCTTTTTCATTGCGAATCCTTCGGTTAAACTCTTTGCCTTCTATGCAGAGGAAGTCATCTCCAGGCAATAGGATGCCACACTTGGTGGCAATGGCTCGAGCTGTGTTGATGTTGTCCCCAGTCACCATCCGCACTGTGATACCAGCACGCTGGCATTTCCTGATGGCGTCAGGGACCTGAAGGATAGCGGAAACACAATGAAAAAGGATATACATGTTTTGCATATCAATGGGGATATTGAATTTGAAGTTCAGGTTTTGTGAAGTGGTCATTACTAACATAAAAGCTCTATGCAGCTTTTATCTCATTATTAAGGTTTTGTCCAAGTTTAGATTTAGAGGGACTGTGGAGTCTCACTGCTCCTATTAAGCCCCCTGACAACTAAAGGCAGCTGTTTCCAGCAAATGTTGATGCTAATGCAATAATGGCAGAAAGCCAAAGTAAATGAGTGACAGAATAGAACTGGGTCAATAGCTTGCTAGATGATCAACTTTCTTCTTCAAACATCAATTTAGTTGTCTCACTGTGGAACCACTCCCTCAAAAGCAGTGATATGCTATCTCCTGTACTGACTCAGTAGTTAATGCTTGAGCCTAAGTGGAGTCACTCCTTACATTAACAAATGGCTGATGAAGCACCTCCTGTCATTCAATTTTCTTGCTTTACTCAGAAAGCCTGGGTTCCAAACCATCCAGCTCAGCAAGCTAACCCATAAGGCTTGTCGGATGTTCAAATAGCTTTGGAAAACCCCTCCCCTGCACCTTTTTCTGATGTTGGAATAGAAGATGTGGACAGCTGTCCGGAGGTGAGAAAGGGGCCAGGGTTTCAACATGTAACTATTTTTCCCTCCCTCACCCTAGTCACTAAATGCAAAATGAAAAAGTATGCCCTTATTTATATGATGTTGCATCTCAATCTCTTTGTGTCAGCTGGGTTTTCATATCCCTTTCGAATGTGGCTTTCGTGGTCAGGCATGGACACTTGCCTTCTGACACGGCACGTGCTGTAAAAACTACTACTTTGAGTATAACCTGACCCTGATAATGACAACAGCAAAGCCCAAAATCCAGTAGCAGCTGATGTGATTGATATGTCAATTCCACCATGTCTCGGCTGTTTTATCTCATAATAGGATTCATTGTAGTGCTGGATATCATTTCCTAGACACCAAGACAAGATGCCATCAGCCATCTTCATTTCCAAGACAACAGTTTTGATAATGGCACTTGCAAATGTGAAATTCATTAGTGATATTTAACACATTTTCCCGTTAATCAAGTTGTATTACCGTTGTGAACTGTTCCCCTGACGATATGCAACTCAGTTCAGTTTTGTCTATGAAATTAAGTTCTCTATACCGGTTTAAACTAAACTAAGATGTTCCCTCAAGCTGATATGCGTCTATTTATGTAGAGCCACTAACCTCGGGTCTCACGGGGTCTTCAATGCCCACCACACAGAGACAGGTCAGTCCACTGAGGATATCATTTTCATTGTCCCAGTCAGGCTCCCCCTCGGAGACAGGGAAATCTCTATATGCAAGGCAGATGGTTCTCAGGCCCTCTGAGGCCATGGGCTCGATCACTTTCTTAACCATGTCATCTCTGTCCCGAGGGCGAAACACCTTGGATTCACCATTTGCTGTCAGGATTTTATAGCACCTGGGAGGTAAAAGAGGAATATTAACGATATTAATATTATCATCTTATATTAATATAGAAGTGTCAAGAAAGAAAAATGAAAGAAAGGAGGAGTGTAGGAGGGCAAATTATCCAGAGGGAGAAAAGGTATATAAAGAGAGATATAGTTAAAAAATATGGATCATTGGGCATAGAATTGAAAAAAAAGAAGGTTAAAAAGAAGCCTGCTTGGTTAAGAGGCTTATAGAGTTGCTACCGGCTCACTTTCTCAGCGACTGTTTTTAAATCGCAAAGTAAGGGGCTTGGTTGGGATGCACTTGAACTTCTTAGCTGCTTAAGCCAATACACATATAATTTACTGCAAGGTCTGGCCAGCTGGAAGAAGTAAAAAGATCTACAGAATAACCCTTTTATTGAGTAGAATCATTTATGCAGAAAGAACTTCAAACACATCAGTGCATGTGTCTTCAGTATTAAGTTTCAAGAGAAACACTGATAAAAACATTCACCATACAGTGCAATGTATAAAACAAAGATGAAAAAAAAATGTCTTACTTTTTCAGGAGAATTTCTGAGGCCCCTTTGCTGAACATACGGTAGCTGCCATCAGCCATCTTCAACACAGTGCTCATTGACTTGCGGACTGAGTTGAAGGTGTAGACTTTGTAGAGTTTCTCTTCGGGGATCTCGTTGCGTATAGCCTGGTAGTCACGCTTTAAGTCATTTGAAAAGCCGAGCAAGGAACATTCTGTCTTGTTACCCACTTGCCGTGGCAGGCCCCCTTCTTTCTCAGGAGGCTGAAGGAAAAGGTAGGGAGACGTTAAATACCTGCCTAAAGCCAAAAACGTTACAAGGCAATATTCATGGCAATACATTTTGCATTTTAGATGCACACTGCTTTTCTTAGGTTTACCATGATCTTAGTAGTGTAAGCACAATTGACTGCGATGCCCAGAATCAGCATGTCTAAAATGGAGGAGGGGATGTTCTCTGGTTCAGGGACCTTCCTGTAGTGCTTTTCAGCGATGAAGGCCTGCACCACAGTCATCCGGTTCATGGTGAGCGTACCAGTCTTGTCAGAGCAGATGGCGGTAGCATTGCCCATAGTCTCACAAGCATCCAAGTGACGCACCAGGTTGTTGTCTTTCATCATTTTCTGTAGGAAGATAAAACAATATATCACACATACACTTATACATTATACATACATAAATCTCTTACAATTTTAACATGTTGTCAAACAGCACAGAGCATCATAGCTTGGCTTTAGCCAAGTCATCTTGTTTTAACAGCCTGGCCTGCTAGTTATAATAGGCTTAAGTGTAAGTGGCCAGCACTGGCCACAGGTCACCTGGCAAGGAGACATTACCTTAACAGAGTATGCCAGGGAGATTGTTACGGCGAGTGGCAGGCCTTCGGGAACAGCCACCACCAGAACAGTGACGCCGATGATGAAAAATTTCACAAAGAACTGAATATAAATGGGTGTGCATTCCTTGACCCAGGGCAGACCCTGGATCCAGAATGTGTCTACTACAAACAGCACCACCAGGATAATGACAGTGATGGCTGACATAACCAGTCCTGAGGGGGAACGAGAGAGAAAAAGAATGACAAATCAGTCTTATGAATATCCTTTTCCCACGTGTTAATTATAATGGACGTCATTTTGAATAGAAAATACTGAACTTTGGAGATTTTTTCCAACTCACCTGCTTTGCCAATCTGTACAGCTAGTTTGGTCAGTTTGCCCTGGAGAACAGACTTCTCTTTCTTTGACATGCTGGATTTCTTTTTCTCCTCTGCATCAGCCTCATCACTGTTCAGTGGCTGCATTTCCATTGCAGCACCATCCTGGGCTTTAGCTGCAGCGAGGAACAAGAAAAAGTTGTTGAATGAAACAACCTGACAGTTAGCACCTTACATTTTAGTGATGTCAAGTGATGTACACACGCAACACTGTGTTCAATATCTTTATAATCAACAGTTTTCAGAATTTATGGAAAGAGCAGCAAACCAGTATAGCAGTTGTAACAAATCAGCATAACCCAAAGAACAAACAAGAGATTCGGTCTTCAAATCAGGCACCGCTTAAAGCCTATTTAGATATGCCTATTTCCCTACATTTGCAAGTCCTGGAAAAAAAACTGTTACACCAGTGAATGAATTACCTTTGTGTGGTCAAATAACACAGAAACATTTATTTAAGGAAAATATATTTTCTATATTTCCTGTTTGTATTTGGACGAACAAGATGATAAACAGCAGCTCTGGATTAAGTTTGATCACAAAGTTATTTGACTGTGTTTTAACAGGTAGCAAGTCACGGCAAGTTGCTTAAGATTAGCATGACAAATACGGTGTTATGGAAATATTTCTACACCACAATGTGTAATATTTCAAGATAACAGATTAAATGAAAAGAGACTTCCAGGAGCAAAAGAGAGATCACATCCCTCAAAATCTTAGCATGCAGTATTTTTGCTTCCCTTTTATTCATGGAACTTGGGAAATGTCACCGTAATTATGTTTGCAGTAATCTGCCTGAACAGTAATTAGCTGGAAAATTTGGAAATGTAATTACCATACTCCCACCAAGAGATTTTACCTAGAGAACAGGTTGACTAGTAGGTATCACCTCTTCCTTCAACAGCAGTTTCTGCCAGTTTAGTTCCCATAAATCTCTTCCTCAACAACTCTCAGGACACCCTCCCTCGCATGCAGAACTGACAGGACCCACGTCTAACCCAGTAACCCTGAAATGCAAAGCCTCTAATGGCAAAGTTGGGAGGAGAGACAGCCGGCAGGCCAGCAAGGGCCGGCCTCTGTCGTGTTACTCTTTAAGATAAAATCCATGGCTCCGCCAGGCAATGGCACTACCACTGCTGCTACATGACAACTGACACTTACCCATCTTTCTCATTTTTGCTGATGACATTATTACTATTTGGGTGTCTTGTGTAATTTCTGCACTTTTGCTTTTTGTAAGCATAGGCAGCATGTCTAATTTGTCACTGCTAAAAGATCTATTTACCTTGGTGAGGACAGTAGCATGGTATATTGTGTGAATATATGTTGCAGGAAAAAGAAGGGCATTAACACTGGGGTACTGCAGCTGCTTTGGACTGTGGCTTCTTCTGCTCTTACATGGCCTGTGTAATCTCAGTCTAAAGGATTACTGTTGATTCCTGGCAGTCAGAGGGAATCTGTGCACCAGGGACTAGCGCCAGGGTTGTGGTCATAGACCCAAGCACAACTGATCACAGTGTCCCGGCAGGACTACTAGCCTAGCTAGCTGGCTGAGTTACCTCTAAACAGCCTCATTATCATCACTGTCAGTCTGAAATTGTGCAAGTCTTACAGTTTGAATTGTTCAGATTGGGAAATCAATAGAAATAAAACTGTGGGAGGCCTGAGGGAGAGTCAGAGAGAGAGAAGGGTGGGAAAGCAGATGTTCTGGCCCTAGAATTGTTGCATGGCTTTAATCTCCTCATCACTAATCGCTATAACTGGATTCAGTAGCACCTGCTGCTCAAAGCGCAATGTGCCAGGAAAGGACGAGAAAAGAGGAGATCGAGACAGAAGGGAGGGCCAGACAGTACAACGGATAGGCTAGAACAGCCAGTACCAAATATAAACTGGCAACTCCTCATTAATTGCGTAAAATGACTTCAGCTAGGGATGCTAATTTAGATTTTTTTTTCCTGACCTATAGCTGACTCTTGTTAACAGATGTATATCTGAGCCTTTCTTCAGCCACAAAAGAGAGAGAGAGAGAGAGAGAGAGAGAGAGAGAGAGAGAGAGAGAGAGAGAGAGAGAGAGAGAGAGAGAGAGAGAGAGAGAGAGAGAGATATATATATATATATATATATATATATATATATATATGTGTGTGTGTGTGTGTGTGTGTGTGTGTGTCTTACCTTTCTTACGGCTCTCCACCGCTGCATCCTGCTTGCCTGTGGAAAAGTTGACCGTGAGTCAGTGGTGGTAATTAAAAAACTAAAACGTGTGGGCAATACGTGTGTGCACTACAAATGATTTAAAAACAAATATATTGCAATGCAAGTGCACATGTTACTACTCTACTCAAAGGGCTCAGCCCTTTCTGCTTTTAATATTTAAAAAATGGAAGTTGATAAATTCTTTGTGAGATGCAAAACTGGTGGTAGAAAATGGAAACATCTATGCAAAAGTGTACAACAGAAAAAGGAAGGTAAATAAATAGGGAGGATACTAACTTTTTCTCTGTTTTTTCTTCTCCTCCTTTTCCTTTTTCTTTTCCTCCTCATCTTCTTCATCATCTTCACTGGTCCCAAGTAAAGTGAAGATAATTCCAGTTTGAGAGTTGACACCCACAGCAGTGACCAACATTTTCCCTGAGCCTTCCATTACATGAGTGCCTTTGGACAAAGAAGTAAAAAAAAAAGTGTTTATAAGGGAGGAAAGGAAAGGGTATGTACAGTATCTGACTAAATGCTATGTGTTATGTTCCCAAGAGTACTTATACGCCAACTTCACTTTCAATTCTAAACCCAGTTTGTCAAACCAATGCAAATTAACATTAGAAAAGGAGTACTAAGGTCAGTTCTGATGCATTGTTGGGGTTCAATAGTATTCAATCTGTAGCTGTAAAGTCTCATTAGTGAATAGACTGATCAAAACATTAACAAAAAAATTGAGTAGTGGTTTTAATATTATTGGTGTAAAATAAATATTAAACACAGCATTGTCAAATGGCCTCATTGACAGAATGTCTCAGTCTACCATAGGTCTAAGAAGCTGAAGACAGCAGATCACATATGACAAAGTCAATGTGAGTCACTTTGAACAAATTGCGTGCTTTTCACAATGACGAAATTGTACAAAGGTCATCGGTCATTTAATTTTAATTAAGACGGAGTCACATATTTAAAAAAAAATTCACAACCTCCATTTCTTTCTGTAATAACCAGCAAAATTGAGGCTTTATGTCACCTGATAACAGCATTGGATCTTTTTCTTGTGTTTTCTTGACATGATCCGACTCCCCTGTGAGCGAGCTCTCATCGATCTTCAGATCGTTGCTTTGGATAAGGACTCCATCGGCAGGTAAAAGGTCACCTTAAACACACACAAACAAACCATGTCTTTAATTTGGCGGTACAATAGTGTAAAAATTAAATAAAAAGAATTTTGCAATCATTTTTGATTAAATTGTAGTCATACTAAGCATTTTATTTATTTATATATATTTGATCCATCTAAGAAATGGTTTCATTAAAAGGTGCTCTAAGCGATGTTGGGTGACATTACTTTTGTTGACGTGTGACATTGCTTAAAGCACCTTTAAATTAGAAGACTTCAAAACCATAGTTGACAATCTCATCTTACCATATTTTATTTGTGCAACGTCACCGACCACAATCTCAGCCACAGGAATTTGGATAACTTGTCCTCCACGGACAACAGTAAATTTCTGCTCCTGCTCAATGCGGCTTTGGAGGCCCCTAAACTGCTTCTCTTTACTCCAGTCATTGAATGCTGTCACCAGCACCACACACACAACTGACAGTAGAATGGCGGCACCCTCAATCCAGCCCGCTTCTGACTCAGTTTCATCTTCCACTCCGCCAGCTGCCCTTCCACAGTCTGCAAGGGGGGGTTCAGGGAAATATGT
>NC_048429.1:7584037-7622740 GCF_013103735.1 Etheostoma cragini | reverse complement strand
TGTTACTTACGTGTTCTTTCGGCATCTGGAGGTCTATAAAAAGAAAGGCCTAGTGAAACTATGGCTGCCACTTCTAGAATAATCAGTGTGACATCCTGTAGTGCCTCCCACACTAACTGTAAGAAGGTTTTGGGCTTTTTGGGCGGTATTAAATTTTGCCCAAACACTGTTTTCCGCTTCTCGATGTCTCCAGGCTGTCCACTTAGACCTGGGGAGGAGGGGAGAGAGGACAAAAGCATTTCATTTTTAGGATTTAATTTCTAATCCATATTGGAATTTAATAATATGACAACAAACGTTAAATATACAAATCATAAAGAAAGCCTTATGTGCAATACGTGTAATCTGAGCACAGATGGATTCATTAGTGTAGACGTTTAGTTCACAGGAGAAAAGCTTGTCTTAAAAAAGTGAAAGCCAGTGAGCTGTGCTCTCATCACTGGGCCTCCAAAACCATTGTCCCCAAAAGGAATCAGCATTTCTGACGCTGTGGAGGTGACAATGCTGGCCGACAATGACACATGCTGTGGGAACGTCGAAAATGTTCACCTCTTTCAGGCTTGAAAAAGAATGTGAGAACAGAGGTCAAATCTAATCCCATGAACTGACTTTTTAATACAATGGCCTGACTGGAGAGGTAGAATCAGCTTTAGACTCACAGGTGCTTATGTATACTACTGGACTGTTAGAGTCATCCCTCGGACACATCACACGTCTGGTTGGCATGAGACCCATTCATCCATGTGCACAGAGAGCATTCTTCAGCCACCCATTCAAGGCACAACCATATATTCAAAAGAGCCTTTGCACATTTGATGACGCCTTAGTCCTATTCATGCTGACTGACTGTGTGTGGGTAGATTGGATTGAGCTGTTTTTATGTGTGTGTGTGTGGCAGAGAGAACGTGTAGCAGAATTAGGGGCCAGGGAAGAGTGACTGTGTGGAACGGACTGACAGGCAAATGGGGTTGGGTCGGGGGGGACGATGTAAGGGACAGACTAATAAAGAGTGGCGCTAATGACTGCTGAAAGCAAGCTACACTCTGAATAGCAGTGTCTTAATAGGAAAAATTATCGGTAGGGTCAATGTATGGACACACACACACACACAAGGTACAATGCAAATCATGAGACAACATTTGGATAATGAGTCTGTGCAGTGACAACAGCCCAGGCAGTGCGGGACATTGTTCTTCTGCAAAAGAGAACATTTTCCATCAGAAATGCTGTCAAAATAGACCACTGATGGGAGACTGGAGTAGAGAGTCATGCAACAATTCTCTAATTACAGCTTCTCAAATGGGAATATTGGCTGTGTTTCTTTGTCATTAATGATAGTCAACCAAATATCTTTGGGTTTTTAAACTTTTGGTAAAATACAACAAGCAACATGAAGACATTATCTTGGCCCACTGGAAATTCTACTCTAACACTTTTCACTACTTTCTAACAGGTTAAAGACAAAACAATTAGGCCAAAAAAGTAAATAATCTGCAGAATAACCAATAATGACAATAATTGTTAGTTCAACCCTACACTGCAATTCCATTTTGGTTATTTTAAGCGAAGGTAATAGATTTTGCTATGTCATGGCAAAATGAGAAAGACAGTTTTGTGAAGAACTGCTTTTTGACAATTAAACCATTAGTAGAATTTGTCCATTTATCAAACAAAGCTTCCTGCTTCTAACTGAATATCTAAACACTGCCTCACTGTCCTGATTATTCCATCTTAATTTTTATTACTCGGCCTGGTTGTATACTTGATCAGTAACGGTCAGTTTTTTTTCTATTGTAACAGACCGTTGCTATGGATGGAGTTCTTATAGACTCCAGCAGACTATTTTTAAATTAAAAAAAAGGGGATGACTTCTGCCGGATAGCGGTGCTCATCAGCGGTAAAGTTAACCGTCCTGACTGGGACGTAGGCGATGTCAGCAGATAACTCTGTATGAGGAGCCGTGTAGCCATTTAATAAGCGGGATAACATAGAGCGAGCTGGTCATTATTGCAAATTGAACCCCTCCAGTCTGATTCAAGCCCTGCATCAGCCTGTCGGGGTTCTAATTAGCAATGACAGGCTCACTCTACATTAGCCCTTACTTACTAGAATGTTGTGCAATATGAGAGCACTGGAATAACTTCAAATAGATATTATTCTTGACCATAATCTATAGGTTTTTTCTGATAATCTTCTGGCCCCGATTATACACACATGCACACGGTCTGAACTATGCGGATGTTAGCTAGAAACATAGCTGAACTTACCAATGTTAACAGCAATCTACATTTTTAGAAACGCAGCTATTTTAAAAAGGTACAAATTACAAATATGGAACTTTATTATGTGGCTGACTGAGAAAAAGCGGTCAAGCTAGCAGACTCGCATCCCCACGGTCAAACCTGCTGCAGCTCAAGTTGGAGACAATCACAGGAGGAGCGAACGCTCGTGAGTAGAGCAGACGTAATAACGTCACTCGCAAAGCAATGTCTAGAATTATTTTTTAAATTAAATCTTTTTTTCTTTTTTCTTTTTGAAGCACTGGCCATTTCAAGGCAACTGGCTGATTGTATTTAGTGGCCACATGCAACTGTTTACTGACCCAGGGCCATCTTTTGCGGACCCTGGTTTCATCCTTTACTTAACTTTAAAAAGTTATAGTCCACTTAATTAAAGAAGAAAATAATCCTCAATTAATTGACCTTAGAGCCTAACACTAACACATACCTTTCTAAAAAGGGGGATGAGAAGAATGACAATGACTCACCAGCACAGCATATTAAAAAGGCTATGGGGTTTATCCGGCATTGCTGCCTGTTGCTGCTCCCTGGCTGTCTCTCACCGTCTGCTTTGATTCTCTACGCCGCTAATGAAAACATGCTGACAGCTAATACCCTACTCAATTTTACACCCCATTTTCCCTTTGCATTAGAGCGATAAATACTAGTGACAGAGAAAGGACAATCACAAGCTGTCCCTCCATTGGATACACAAACAGAAAATAGGTTGGCCTTGGCCCCTCACATCATTTTAGCACCCAGAGTGGGTCTCAAGTCAAGCAGCTAATCATTAACCATTTAATTTGGATGCTTGTCCCCAGCTGACCTCTCTGGTAACTGTCAGTTCAGCCTGCAGTGAAGGGTCAAAGTAAGCCTTCACTCCCGGCCTGTCACAATTAAACAAAAGAGTCACAATTTCTCTTTTACTGCCTTTACATAACAGTGTGTAGGCAGATATGTGCCAACACACTGTCCAGTACAATGAGACACCCCTCACCGGACAAGCTGTATTTGAGCAATTTTTTCAGTGTGGAAATACTTTCCTTTCTTCTACATACAGTCCCTGTCTGAATGGAAGAAGTGTGTCATGACTTCTATGTTAAGCTTATATACAAACATAACAGTTAGAGCACTTACTTCATGCTCCTAAGAGTTTTCTTTAAGTGGCCTACTTTGCTAAACAGGTGAGTTGAATCAGAGAAATTGTTAGTTTACTAGAATTGGTGTATGATGCCATTATTATTATTATTATTATTATTAATAATATATATATATATATATATATATATATATATATATATATATATATATATATATATATATATTTGATATTATGCTCATAAGAGTCTAACAAGGATAATTGGATTCCATGATTTCTGTTTAAGTTATGGTATTACTTTTAGCAAGTAATGTAGGGTTTACACAAAAGGTACGCACTGGGTAGCAACTGATACACACGGAGAGCATTTTTGAAAAATCTTTCATTTATCAAGTGGAACAACTAAATAATGCTGCACCAAGAGACACAGAGGGAAAATTAACTCCACTTAAATGGTAAAAGCGTGTCTGGTCACAAGGTAGGTATATCTTTCACTTTTTCTTCTATTTTATACAATTTCTTGGTTTCTATAAAATGCAAAAAAACAACATTATTTTAGTAATTAGGCTACATCCCAATACTCCTTTCCAATGTATCAGTGATCAGGGCATTGCTGTTGCACATAAGCAGATTCTGTGCTAATAAGCAGGGCTTTGCTCAACAAATGAAATAATAGTGTTGCACCCATAATAGCATGACCATTATACCAAAAATAGTGTTTAATGGACATTATTATGCAATTTAACCAAAAATGTGTTCTAGTAATATACTTGTGAAACTAATATCACCCTACTCAGGAATTCTGAGAAGACCACTGAATGAGATAATGCTCCACCTAAGATGCCATTCGGGAAGCTATGGCCCAGTATCTACAAAAACACTAAAAATCGGTTTGTGCTAGAGAGTCTGACCAAAGTGGAATAACTAACATAAATCAGGTTTTAATTGTTATTAACTCAACAGCTAAAGATACTAAAAATCAGCAAAACCATTAGACCTGCCAAAACCTAGACACCCATGCCCACTATTAAGAACTAAATACACGGAAAAAACAAGAAAACGATTGTTCTCACAAATCACAGCTTTCAAGCCAAAGATTACAAGTAGATCAGCGTGTCACCGCAGTTCCCAGTAAACAACTCCATTAACAGAAGCAGGGTCTGGCCATAAGTTACATCTACTCACTGGCTAAAGCCCAATTGAAGCACATCATTTTGAATTCAGACTTGAAAACAAGCTACGCCAGCCCCTGAATTACAAAGAGTAGTCTATCATTTAACGGTCTGAACCTTCCCATTGAATGAGGAGGCGTGCTGTTTGGAATGACAGATACAGAGAGCCTGTCCGTGAATTGTAGTCCAATTGTGCAAGCCTTTCAGCCCACAGTCGATTTGATCAATAGGGCGCAACCAAAATATTTGACTACACTAAAACAGCAATCAACACAAAATTGTGAAAGGGAAAAATGGGGGCAACTCTTTCAATATTATTGATGCAAAGGGGTCATTCCCATTTTCAAGTCTCATTAAGCAGAGAAAACCAAGGATCCCATTGGGAGAAAAAGAATGCTGCTGTGTTAGAACGACTTGCTGAAAATGATGATACTATGGTGTGATTTCATCATCTAAAACAAGAATGGTCACAACTTATGCAGCAGAGTCCTTGACGAAGCAGCGATGTAGCTTTTCTTGACGTGGGACATGCCATTGACTGCCTACCTTATTTCTTTTTTGAAACATGGGGTCTTAGTCCATCATAACTGCTCCATAATTACTACACTTCTCATGATATAACTCAATAGAGCCCCTCCATGCCTATTAATCACCCATTTCTTTCAAACTCTACGCCCCAAGTACGTAATGCAGGCTTTCAGTTTAAATGTCCCATCTTCAAGCCAAATCCAAGATTACCCTGGTGACACATCACTAGTGTTATTTTCGCAGTCTTGACAAAGCTCCTACAAAAATATCACCCGACAATATTATACAACCGTTTTCACAAGATGAGAAGAACTACCCATGAGTGAGCTGATTTTGATGTATAAATACAGTTATATAACCGACCACACAACTACAAAATAAAAAAAAAAGCTTAACTAGTACTTATTTCATCACGGTTACTTACTGAAGCAGAGAAAGCTCCCCAGAAAGAAAAAAAAAAACGTTGCACGCACAGAGGAAGTGAACTCATACAAATAACACCAGGCCAACTGCTACAACTTCAAGTATTGGTAAACTCTCTCTTTGCACTACACAATTTAATCCTCACTACCATGGAAACAAGGGTGTTTGTTTGTTAAGTACAGCATACTAGCCAACCTAGAAGGAGACATGTTAAAACTAAAAGTTGGTATCCTTTAGTTTAGATATTATATACCTGGGAGTAAGGTATATAATCATACTTCATGCTTTAACTTTTTGTTCATTATTCTACAGCACTGTGACTGGGTTGATGGTTTACATTTGTCAAATAGACAAATGTAATATCTGAATAAGTGTTTGACAGTGTCCGTTATCACAAAACAGAACAACAGTGCATTGTACGATGTGCATAATTAATTATTTTCAAACTCAGAGCATTGATATGTAAATGATCAAAATCAATTTGAATCAGCCTGGTGAATTGAAATCTGACTGAACTGGCATGTAGTAGCATGGAAACTGGTGGTGATTTAAAAAGGCCACACTAAAAAATTGTCAAAGTTCAATTAAACTTCTTTGGGTAAAAAAGGAGCTTGGAAATAGAGCATTAGCAAAGGATTGGCTTAAGAGGTTCAAGAAATGACCAACCAACTAATTAGAAATCCTGTTTCAATTGTCTAGATCCTGTAATCTTAAATGATGGCTTAATTTCCCAAGCCAATGACAAATGAGCTGATTGAAACTGGAAGTGTCAAAACTCAGTGGCTGCGTACCAAGAGGAACAGCACCTGCTGTGAGGGGAAACTATATGTGAAAATATTCAAACTTATCAGTGTGGTCGTAAATAACTAAGGATATTAAAACAATTTCACAAATTGGGTAAAAGCTTTTCATTTCACATTAGCAATCCCTTTTATCTAAAGATTTGTTTTCATTAGCAATCTAGAATTATAAAAAAAATGTTCAAAATAATCTTAAATACATGTTTGATCATCTGAAGATGGTAAATAATAGACTGCTGATAAGCAGAATATTAATAAAGAGTGTACAGCTATAGAAGAAGCTGAAGGTATACTCCAAACATGCTTACAGTATTTCCCCACCTACAGCAAACAATACAGTGATAAGACTTATTTGTGCTTTATATGAAAAGGCTGTAAAAAGATAAATGGGCCTCGGCAATCCAGTCTTTTTTGTAGCATAGACTAGGTTGAAAAAGCAGGGGAAGACAAGTACGCTCACACTTAAAACAATGTCACTCATGCTACAAATATGACAGGACTCTATGCTCACCTACTTGACATGTATGTTTGGACAACTCGCACTCTCTTTCAACAGCCAAATTCCTATTCAGCAATTTCCCTTCAGTTCAGACAATGGCCTACTGGCCTGTAGTACAGACAATGAAAGCAGCAAAGGGACTGTGTGGTGTGCCTTGTACACCATATTGTCAATAAATGAAAGGTCAATAAATAAATAGCGAAGTAGTGATTCTTGAATGAGATTGATTTGGGCGGTCATATAGCATGACATTTACTGCTTTCCTTCTGGTTTGATGAAACCCAGGCGGTTTTTTTGCTTGCTTGCTTGCATACAGGAGGACTGGTGCTGCTACAGTGAATGCGGTGCCGTTTTAATCTGGGATCAAACTGAAAATCCCCTCTCATAGGAGTTCAGTCAAGGTCATACTGGCGATTAGGCGGACTGTCTATAGAGACAAACAGAGTAAAAGAATGGTACCAAAGGGCAAAAAGAGAGGTGCTGCCAATCCCCACTACTGCCCTAGTGGGGTGCTACTGGAGCCTAACTAGTAATTTCCACATACTCTTAGCATAGTCCGATCTTTATAGTGCAGTATATGGGTAACCAGAGAGTAACAGATTCTAAAGGAAAACTTAGTCTTTTCCTAACATGTTCAAGTCATTACTACCTAGCCTAACAGCCGCTTTTTTTTGTCTGCCACATGTGGGACATTGCCCAGCCTACAGCCTGGTGCTGTGTTCAGGCAGACAGCTGGTCTGTCTGAAGCCTACACACAGAGACGGACAGACAGAGGTGAAAAGGGACTGAGGGAGGGTGGGTGGGTGTGAGGGACATAACCACAGGCCTTGAAATAGAGTAGGTCTGGCCCAGGTCATTGCCAGCCTGCCGGGCCACCTGTCTAAAATATGAGTTTTCCAAGGAAGCGATGTCAAGGTATCCACAATGTAGATGATATGGCCAATTACATGCCTCTTAAACTATGTGTGAGCCACATTAGCATTCCATCAGTCCTGCTACTAGCACTGCTGTGCAAACATTCTGGATTTAATCCAATTAGACAACATTGTGTGGAGTAGGAAAATTACTCTACCATCTATAGGTGATGTTTTTAACCGGTTGCAGAGTCCTTTAATATCCTCATAAGATTCCCCAATTTTGACTATCGCCTCTGCGCCTCTCAGTTCCATAAGCGAGCGCAGTTCATTGAGCGTGCAGCCAAACTCTCCATCGTGGTTGGCTTCCACCATGGAGTTCTTCACCCCACTGTATGAGTTGTTTGCCATTGTCTCGTTGCCTCCCCGCTCTATTGCAAAGCGTTGCTGCTTCAGCTCAACAATGGGGGGAGAAAAAAATAAAAAGTGTTGTCCTGGAAAAGCTTAAATCCTCAAGAGATCGATCACACAGTTGTAGTTCCCATAAACAGCTGGCAGGCCCTTCAGAGGCAGGTGGAGTCATATGGCAGGTAGCAGGGCAGGGATATTACAAAACAAGCCATTTCCCTCGGAGAGCTGAGTTCCTAGTCTTTCATGGTGACTGAGGATCACCCACAGAGGCAGAGATCACCATGCATGCAGATCTGAAAGAGAAGAACATTAAACAGAGCATGTCAAAATGTCATTAGTAATGCTACCAACTGTTATTTCATGTATAGTTCATGTATAGCAGGGTTCCCCGTACATGTGTTAATATCCCACTGACAACATATTTGCTTTCAATATATAGCATGTTTAACAATGTGTGTTATCAATTCGGTTTCTTTCAATTACAAAACAAACACTAGCACAGACACTTTTGTTAAAACAACTTACTGCTGCATAAGAGCAAACATGGAAACCACCTGGCTGCTGAGACAAATAGCAAAGTAATTAGCAAAACTGCCATAGCCATTGCTACGAAGTTATGATAACCTGTATTTGAGTTATAATAAAATAATTTGGTCATCTGGACAAAAACTTGGCAAGTAATGTGCACTCAGTAGCCACTGTGCTGAGCTGCTCCCAGGGATTGTAAAAAAACTACAAAGATTCATCTATTTAAACTGGCCTTTGTCTCATGTTTGTAATGTTGTGTTTAAGTTTTTATTTTATTCTTTTTTTCCTGCTTGTTCTTTTCAACCATTTTACTGTTGCGAAGCACTTTGTGACAGTTTAATGTAAAAGGTGCTAATATAATAATAAAAATACTTGTAATGGTGAAATATTAATGATATAGCAGTAATAGTAATAACCACAAAATAAACTAATAACTACTCAATAGCCTCTATCTGGTCTACGGAAATCCTCTGTTCTGATTGGCCAAAGTATATGTGTTAAAACTACTCAATGCACATACGATGTAAGCTTAATCACTGGTTTGTCATGCATTTTTATTATTACTTAACTGATTTTTGGACAGCCACTCTTTAAATGTTGTTAGATTTATATTGATCATTAGAAGGTTTTAATAACGCCCCTTTCCCCCTCCCCAACCCCACAGAGGATTCTTACTCCTATGAGAAAAGCAATGTTCAGAGAACTTACTTTTAAAGCACACCCTAGGGCAATCCTCATGATAAAGAACGGCAATTGCCTCCTCTAGTACAACCTGGTGTTAGGTACAGCATTACAGTCAAATCCTTTCAATAAATACCCAGAAGATTGTTTCACAGTACCCCGCCATGTCAAACATCACACAGTAGGTGTGTCATTGAAAAAATAAATGAGAAACCTCCGCCACCAGCTTCCCTGCAGTGTAACTGGTGGGGTAACGCAGAGAGCAGGGATCAAGTGACTGATTAGCTCAGGAAAAGCCTCCCGTTTAATCTAATTAAGACTATCTGTGGTATCAGGGAGCTCCATGGTGCTTTACATGGGAGAGACCATTCTAATGGGAGGCTGCTGTCCATTCATCAGGCTGATTCATTCATGTCGCACAAATTGATGGGAATTTCTCTAGGCTCAGATAGAAACATATGTTGACCTATGAACATAAAACATCACAGTACAATCAATCTGTTTTAGATTAATTGATGTGATGAATTTGAGGGACTAAACTAGATCTATTGGAAAGATTTAACACAATGAGCCTGATGACAGATGACTAGTCTGGACCATACACTGTACTTTCAGGTGGAAAGCCATGTCAGACTATGATTGGCACTGAACAAGGACACCGGACTCAACCATTGGATACATTAAAGGGGCCCTGACACACAAAACCTTTTTCCTTGCATTTTTTTTCTCCAAAATATGTTAGGTCCATATGTGTTCGTCGTGAAAGCAAAACTGAAGTGCTACCTCCTCTGTCGGCTCTATACACTGAAAAGAAATAAGCGGAGAATTCAGGCCGATATCAAAAGCTGGTCAGTCTGATGTCATGTTGCCTGAGCTCATTACTATTCATGAGCCCATTTGGGCTGGGTAAAGGATGCTGATTATTGAGAGCCTGGCTATCTGTTAGCCAATCAGAGTCAAGCATCTTAGATCATTGAATATTAATGAGAACTGGTACAAAATGAGCAGAGTCTTCCTGCAGGCTTTCTACGCCAAATTAGAATGGCTTGAAACAAGGTTACCAAGGCATTCTTTCCACAAAAATTGTTACAGAGTCCATGATAGAACTTCAGACCACAAAGTAATGAAATACGTGTGACAGAGCACCTTTATAAACAGCACCAGTGCAGACAAAACGGGACTTTATGAATTTCTGACTATGGTTGAGAACAAAACATGTTTGCAAGAACACCATTAATCTGTTTTTACGCCAAACTTTGAACATGCAACTCCAAATTAAAACTCAAAACTCAGATTATGTCAGAACTTTAAACTGGGACACAGACGTAAATAAGAGAAAATGTAGCCTTTATCAATGCTCAATGCACAAATCAATGCTTGCAGTTTATTCCATTGAGATTCTTGGAAACTATTCTGTCACATGTTGAGATGCTATCTGAAGCCATCTGCCATGGAAAACGGGACAGAATTTATTATTTATTACACAGCATTATTGCAGGCCTCAGTGTATTACTGAGGTGGGAGAGATCGCAGAAATCCCTATTTTAAAGAGGAAATACTCTTGCACCTCTTGTATTGAACACAGGTTTAGGGGGACATCTTAGAAGCATGCTGACATCTTGCCTACTTATCAACACCTACGTCATCATTAATTATTTTTCACACCACTGGTCTGATGTCCATGAAACACATAAAAAGGCATTTGGGGGGGATTAGACAAATATGCCAGGAAATATCAAACAAATCTTTCAGAAATGTTTACTTGAGGTTCATCTTTCCGCAAAGTTAGTCAGTTATGCAACATCTTTGTGCTTCCCAATGACTGACAAAACAAGTCTCCCATCTCTTGGATTAGGGAGTCATTCATGCACTAAGTTCTGTTGTATAGTACAGCTGAACAAAATTTTTGATTCAAACATTAGTTGTCGTTAACAGACATCGGTGTAAGAAAGAATTGGGGCTATTCGGGGCAACAATATGATATATGATAATGAACCACTATATGAGAATGCTGACACTGCTCAGCTCTATACCAAATTATTTCACACTAATAAGACATGCTGCAGTATATTGATCTCATTGGTTAAAAGGGTCATTCTTTCCCATTTGCTTGACTTCTTAAAATGAAAACAAAAACTATACAGAATAAAAAACGGATTAAAAAAAATAGAAAACGACTTATCCGTTAGTAATGAATTCAGCCTATCATATTGTCAATTCACATTGTGCTAACACCTTTTCACATGTAAGAACATGAGTTATTTGTGCCTAACAGTAGCCCTTTCTCACAAACAGACAAAAGGCCAAGTTAATTTCACTTACGGCTTAAATGTATATTCTTGTTTCAAGCAATACCACGTGGCTGTTTAAATGGTCTCTAAAAAAACGTATATCTTGAAATAGTAGGAATATTTGGGTGCTACCACATGGGCAGAGCCATGTGCAGTCTATAGTAACAAATGCAATTCTCTGCCTTCTCCATTTCACAGTCGTACTCTATGGAGCCTCTCCCACATTCACGCTCCCTAACCCCACGAGCAGCAACAACGCCCCCAAGATGAAGGAAGTGCCAACATTTGCTGCGCTGCGACAGTTTCGGGTTGCGGAGGAGGTCACATGTCACAACAGTGGAAAGTCATTGTGATTGGATCGCCAAGCCAACAGCTGGCATGGTATGGTTGAATGACAGTGGCTAAGGTTAACCCTTTTCACACAAGCTCAGCATTGATATGAGGTGGTTTTACTCAATGACCGGAGTCTGTTCTCTGCCGAAGCTTTTAATGGCTGCTATCACACATTAGATGTCCACTAAATGCTCCACCCAGAGGGCTGTGGCAAGCGGTAACAAGTGGATCGGACAACAGCGGTGGGCATCTCAGAAATATACTCATGTCTTTGTCTCCACGTTAAGGAAACCCTCTGGCAGTTTGTACACCTCTATGTGCCAACACGTCAATGCAAGTCAAGGGTAGCAATTCTAGGGATCCCTCTGCAATGGAGCTGCCTAATGCCAGGGGTGGTATTTTTAGCTTCCCCCAGTCTGACCCCTCCCCCACCGCTAGTCATTGCTGAACTGGGTCAGGCCATGTAAATGTGGAGGGTACAAAGCAGAGACACCCAGCCCTCCTTGTGCTGCATGGCTCGAAGTTAAGAGCACTACTTCAACCCACAGACTGGAACTTCCGCAAACGCCGCAAGGCTGCCAACTTATACAAACGCAATCATGGGGGTCACCATCAACACACTTTTCCTCTTTAGCTCTTCTTACTTCACGGATAGAGGGACATGTTATCTAAATTGACGATATATATGTATATATAAAAAAACATAACATAATTTCAACCTGGATCTAAAGGCATTTTCACACCTGTAGTATGTTTGCTTTGGTCCGAATCAGTTGGTGAGTAATTAAACTTGGAGCGATTTCCCTTTGGTCGGTTTGGTTTGGTTTGACACCTGAAAAACTCCAAGCGTACCAAATTGCGTCATCAGGCAAAAACGTCCAGCCCTCTTATTGGTCGGATTGGTCCGGGGGCGGGAGCAAGAAAGTAAATACAGGAAGAAGGTCCTGTGTTCTGGTCTAATGGTCAAACCAGCTCATTTCATTAAAATTATCAGACATTGTTTTGCAAGAGACGTTTCTACATCTGCTCCGGTCACCGAGGAATTTGCTCTGCTCGCCGGCGTCTGTCTGCAATTTCAGCATCTGCATGCCTGACCAAGGAGATACGAGTGACTGACTCGAGTGACTCGACTCGTATTTGATAAGAGTGACTGATGGCGAGCTTGACCGCAGTCTATTTCTGCATATATGATAGAAACACTGCAAGAGTTTGCTGCTCTGCTGCATCACAGACTGCTAAACACACCTGACTACAGGAGACATTAGCTCAGACTGGCAGAGTTTGTATAGCTGGTGCAGTTCGAGTACGGATCACATTCCCATAAAGGAACATCTCCGGAGTTTGATTGACAGCGTACCGCGACCACCTCTTCAAGCAGGTCTTGGTACACTTGTTTGGTTTGCGTTTGGTGCCTACCAGAGTTGATTGCCACATTCTCACCTGCCCAAATGAACTGCAGCAGCGGGGCAAACAAACTCTAGTTTGATTCAACCAAACTAAAGGCTTTTGGCTTGAAAAACACCAAAGCACGTCAGCGCTGTGACAACTCTTCTGAAGTGATTTTGGAAAGGGAAATTAGGCAGAAATACGCTGGTTGACTACCAAGACACCATTGTATTCATATAATCCTAACAATCCAGGCTAAAGTGTATGACAATGACTGCATGTTGCTTCCTCTAAGTTCCAGGTTGTGGTCCACTGGCAGGGCCAGCTTGTTACTTTGATAAATTGATAAAACCTGCATGTCACACACACTAGCAACAAACTGTGTATCCAAGAACAATTAAAGCAGTGTAAATGACGTTAGATCAGAGACAGAAGTCTATGGCTTCTAATAAGCATGTAAAAGGAGACCGTTGAAAGTTTACTTTTCTATCAAGCGAGTATCACGCATGCACAGATCGCAATGTCGATGGTAAAACACACTATTGTTCAGCCCTAAATTGTGTTGGCAATTGCATTGTTCATGAAAAGGGTCCGTCAAAAAATATCAATTCTATTCAAGAACTCGTTCAATCCATGGATGCTCAAGTGAAGGTGACTGAGTTCTTATTAAGTTTGTTCAACTAAATACAGCTGATGTGAAAGCTGGACATTTAATTGTAACCACTTACTTAAAAAGGGGCCTTGCCACACAAAACCGTTTTTACTTGTATTGTTTTCAAATATGTTAGGTCCATATGTGTTTGTGTTATGTGGTGAATGTGAAAATGAACTGCTACCTCCTCTGTCAGCTCTAAACACTGAAAGGAAATAAGCGGAGGAGTCAGGTCAATTAGAAAAGCTGGTCAGTCTGATGTCATGTTTCCTGAGCTCATTACTATTCATGAGCTCGCCCAGTTGGGCTGGGTATAGGATGCTGATAGCCAGGCTCTCAATGGCTAGCAGTTAGCCAACCAGAGTCACGCTCATTGAATATTAATTTAGGACTGGCACAAATCAAGCTGAGTCTTCCTGGAGGCTTTCTACACCACGCTAGAATGGCTTGAAACAAGGTAACCAAGGCATTTTTTCCAAAAGGTTTATAGTATTCCAGCGTTTCTTCACGCCAGTACAACTTGTAATCTTTGTGACAATGCCTGGGTGAAATGGTGAGAGGTCATACGGAGCAATCATGCAGTCTACTTTTTCCATTTACTTTTTCCAGGCATTACCGACTCCTAAAAAGACTATCCTGTGGATGAAAACATTTTAAGTACCAACTATTAATTTTTCCTTTAGATAAAAGAAAACCAAGAGGGATGGTTTTATTTAGCCGTTACAGAGTCCTTCATGTCCAAAGGATGGAAAATATTCCAAAATGATGCATCTTTCATCGAAACACTTTGAAGATGAGAGGGACTGTGTTCTTTGTTATGCGTGATTCTACATAGCAGCTCAGTGGCCTGAGGTCCTGCCGCCCTGCCATTTGCTGCCACGGTCTGACCTTGCTGTCCTTACCATTACAATTTCAGGACGCACTAGAGTTAAGCATTAGAGTCATTTCACCAAGACCTGTGGTAGGGAATGCAATTTGTAAAAGCCAAACATAAATGTAGACAATGCTATTATAGACTAAGATGGAAGTAAATTAAGTCTGAAAGCTATTACTGGCTAGGTCTATGCTGCTACACAGCACTTTCCAATTCATCCGGTTTCAGTCCAAGTAAGCCCAAACTGTAAATGTTAACATTATATATATATGACTAAGTCATAAAAAGATTTAGACTACTGTTTTGATACAGAATAACTATATTCACAGGGGCTACGGTTATCTCTTAGTAGAGGATCAATCTAACCATCCATGCCTACACTCAGTTAAATACTGCATCCAGTGTGAGTGAGCTACACCTGCAATGGCAGCATTACCAGGAAGCCCAAGACAAAAATGTGCATGTGTGTTTGTCTATAGATAGTGAGTGTTCTAAAGACAACAGAGTCCCGGGTTCTTAAATGTCAGCTTTGTCTTATTTAGTGCCACTTAAGTAATGCCACTGATAAGATTATTACAAAATAACTCATGAGATGGAGTTCTGGGAGGTTACGTTTTACATTTTTAGAGATCTGAATGGGTAGTATTATCTCACTTATCAGCTACACTATTATGACAAGGCAGCCATAGGCCTTTCTCCACTAGTCTGGTAGCAGGGCTTCAGAAAACCATCCAGGAGAAAATCCTCCAGCTTTCCGGAAACGCCAAAACTAACATAAATGTTCGCTTGACTGACTGGTAGAGAAGGGTCTGTCTGCAGACTGCAAGACAGGGGCATGGGGGGCATAACGTGAAGGGTCCTGCAGGCCGCAGAAGGACTCACAGCATAGCTTAGCACCATTCGTAGCACCATTTAGCGGTCTTGAAGACTAATTCATGATATTTTGCAGTGTGTTTTAGTGAGCGGGATCAGAGTTTATCCAATTAGTAGTGGAATGTTTTTCAGCAACTAGGCCTATTTTGTGAAATCCTGTTTAGAAAAAGCTAATTATTTTTACTTGCACCTGTCTAGTCTTTTTCTCCTGCCCTTTTGGTCATATTTGATTGAATGAGTAGTAATGAATTGCTCCAACTCCATGTAGGCTAACCAACCTCTGCTTGGAATAACCTTGGATTTACAAACCAAACAGGGACAGATAGATAAGCAAAACTTCACCATAAGTAAATAGTTCCATAAATACATTGTACTTGTAGATGGTAAAAAAAAAACAGTCTATATTTAGCTTTCAATGTCAGTGTCACCTTAGATTGATGACCTACAGTGGCTTGCGCTCTAAAATAATGCTTTATACTAGGCAGTTAAAAAACATTTACAAAGTAATGCAGACTGAGCCGAGGACAAGTGTTAGCAATTGTTGCTATTAACAATATTACTTAAATTTCAGCAGGCTGTGCTTGTAAATTGACTGAAGTGCAGAGCATGACGATGGAAACAGTGGATTTATCAAGCAGCTGTAATGGAGGACTCATCCGTGATGAGTTACTGGCAGACATGACAGGCGAGAAATGGCTGGAAGAAAATGTACTAAGTACACTGCATTACTTCACAGTAACTATGGCTATGTGACAACTAAAAAATCCTGTGCCATGAGAAGAAGAGATGGCACTTATTTTAACAGTAGGCTATGATGTTAGATTATTAGAAATCACATACTCTCCAGCATGGCTAATTAACCTCACTGTGTAAAGAATTCAAAACCTAGAGTTGTAGTCTTGAAAAGTTGTTGGTCTAGAAATGTAAGCAGGGGAAATGCTATCAACCTGAACCGCACAGCCAAATAGGTCACATGACCTTGCCTTTGAGATAAAAAACCATTTTCCAAAACAATTTACAAAGTAAGTGTAACAAATACTGACTCATATCCTTGAGGAGGAGCAGTACTGTCAATAGTCAGCCATTATGAAAAAGCAAGGAATAAGAAGGATATTTTTGGCATTCTTGAGTGACAGCAACAGTCTGAATTCAAAGGGCTCAGACACAGCAACAGATAGTGTTACTGATGGTTTAAGTGAATCATTGAACAAACTCTGAATCAAAATGCTGAGCTAGATAGCTATAATGACACATGCCTAAACTTGGATATTTCTTTAAATGTAGTAAAATCTACATATTGCAGACATTACTATTCAAAAATGAAATAGAATGCCAACAACTGATTATGTCTAGCACATACTGGGCAACAAGATATTCTGATTATAGTGCTTGGTCTTGGAATAGTTTAGCTAAACCGGACATTTTATTATGTAACAGGTCTACAACTACAATCTACTATGCCATACTACAGTGACTGGCACAACTTATCTCACTGAGTCACAGTCTAATCACTTCAAGCCCATGCTAATATCCCGTGTTCCAATGTATTTTTGATAAAACTACAACACTATTTGCAATCCACTGTAGGATCACAAGTCATCATTACACAAACGCAGGAAGACACTGCTGGTGCTGCAGCAAACCGGGTGCTATTTAATTGGATAAGGCGTGATCCCTTAAACTAGACACCAAAAGGTGCTTAGTGGCTGCACTTAACATCAACGTGGAAACGTGAGTGCTATGTTATCGAGTGCAAAAGTATATGACATTGTGTATTAAAAGGTCAAGTGTGTAACGTAGGGCTGGGCAATATGACAATATGTATATTTAAAGCGATACAAAAATATCAATTTTGTAAAATTCTCTATATCATTTGTACTGCAATTTTGAATAACCAGCTGCTGAACTGCATTACAGCAATATTACGTCATTTGGAGGACACTTTACAATCAGATCCTTGCAAGCTATGTTAATTTTGCACAAAAAACTTCTTAAGAACATAAGAAAAAACTTAGTACTTTTCATTCATCCAGCATTTAATTCACACAAAGGCATATAAAATAGGGTTTGCCATGTGATTATTTCATATTAACTATTTATGTATTGATATACAATATTGTGGCATATATCGTTATCGAGATATGAAATTACCTATATCGGGATAGAAGATTTTGGCAATATCACCCAGCACTACAGTACGTAATCAACTTGATGTGGCTGGAAAACGTAGGGAATATAAGGTCCATGTCGTTATAAAGGTAACTGCCATATTCATTTAAACCGGCATGCTATGTTTAAGGTTTAGACTAATAGTTGCAGTTGACGTGCTTGTCATAAAGTGAACGTTTATCTATAGCGTTATAACTTGAACTAATATAAGGTGGGAGTTTCCTTCTATGACATTTAGTCTTGGTAGCTCGCTCCAATTGATAAAAAAGGCACCGTGCAGGTTGACATTACAACTAAAGGCTGGATAACAAACACACACACACACACACACACAGAAAACCCACGTTAGACATAACGCCATAAAACGACATTACCCGAACAGATGCTTGCTTTAACATCATGGTGAGACTTTGTCGGTTGCTGAACGACGTTACTGGGTTTCTTTAAACTGCACATTTACTGTAACGTTATCGGCTCTGTGGTGACAGTCATCCAAAAGTAACTTAAATGTGCCTACATGGGGTGCCACTCTGTAAGCTCCCCAAATGATCCGCGTGAGCAACCGCAGCGTGTGGAGTCCAATGCACGGAGAACAGCGTTCTAAGTCGGGCAAAAAATATTACGTTAAAGATAACGTTTCCCCCCTAACGTGAGCTTACTGGTATTATCTATCTGCCTGTAAAAGGGGTCCGTATTACGTTAAATTGACTGAATGACAGGTCCTTAAACGGACCCCATTGTAACTCTGGGATTTGTAATTTAGAATGAAATACAGGTTACTTTCTCGCGTCGAGTCCACATTTCAAGTAACGTAAGCGTTATTTCAACGGTAGTCACTAAATGATGAGCCTCAATGTATAAACGTCAATCAGCTGTCCACGAAAGACTAGTCCAACGTTGTAAAACAACGTCCCAGGCTAGCGCACAATGTTAGCCAACTAGCTACCAAGCGTTCGCTTACGCTGATTGCAAAGAAGTGAAATACACAAAGGGTAACTTACTTCTAAAAGATTGACAAGTCGAGCAACTTAGCCCAGGGCTATGCACACGTCTTAGTCATCTAAGCACAATCAAAGAAAATCTGGCAGCATCCTGGCAGAATAGCTACATGGGTTGGAAAACGAGACGCCCAATGCCAGTATCTCTCAAAGATATAACGTTGGCTAACGATGTTAGCTTCGTATAAAGCTAACTAATCAAGGCAGCTACCCACCGGTGGCTGGCCCTCGTTGATCATTGCACACAAAAATAAAGACATAACCGGTCACGGTTCTCTATGCAACATCTGAAACACTTGGACGCAGCCCTTATCTTGCGGCATTTTGTCGCGCTAGCACAGCAAATATGACCAAAAATACTTACTCCGTTCTCTGAAGAGCACCCTATGTCCCTTTCTCTCTGTAACTCCCCCTCAGTCTCACCAAAGACTAGACTCTCTCCAGTGAGCTGAGGTAAAATCCCGCCCACTGCGCTGTCACAACCACAACCACAGTCTCCGTCCAGAACAGTCAAGATAGTTACCATCCCACTTTAGCACGTTCTCCTAAAACATCAATGCTTGAGCCTATGGAAAACCTATGTCCACTAGACCGGAAACTGCATGGCACAAAAGTACAGCTGCATAACACTAGTTAACTGGCACAATGTTAATACGCAAATTTATCCAAATTAACCCAAAGAACACAGTGGCCAATCACAAATTATCACTTCATCATAGAACAGGTGCAGACCAAAGCACCTGTCTTTTTCATTAATATATTGGGATTTATCTGTCTCATAACGCTATCATTACTTTTCTAAGAACTTAAGCATTACATGTGAAAAGATGTTGGACACAACCGGCCAAAATGAGAGTTTGTCTAGTTTATTTTGGTAGACATTTACGAAGACGGAAATAGGCTGACGGTATATATCTTGCCTCGCCTGTTTCCTTTCTGTCACAACACTGCCGGGGACATGCGATGCAAGTCAAAAGGAGGATGGGTATCACCGCTGGTGTGGATTCCCATTGGCTTAGCCAGCATACCAGTCGCCTATGGAAACGGTTACGTCATGATCCCCTCGTACTCCCTCTTCTGCTCCGGTGTCGTTTTATAATAACAGGATTATTTAACAATTCCCCCCAAGATGCAGCATGTAAAAGTACACACCAAAACCTCTGTGTCTTATCGTTTCCGCGGTCTCTACTTAGACTACACAAGGCTCTCTTTTTTTTTTTTTTACACAAGGCTCTTCCCTCGGCGCCTAATATAACCTGACGTCATTCTTTCCATGACGTAGCGCTTTTTTTCTTCTTCTGCGGATTCAATGCCTGTATTCTTTGCGATTCTTTACTCATGTTAAGAAGGAGTCACACTGAGACAATTAGCCCTCCTATTTCATTGACAAACCGACAGTGGAATGCAGTGAACTGCATGTATTACAATGTAAGCAGAGGTCGACCTTTCCTTTTACCATTACCTTAGAAACATTAAACAACATATTGATACTGGACAGAGTAACCACAGAATCTGCTTCACAGTTATGGTTCAGCAAAAATCCCCTGGTACCTTGTAAGATCATTGTAAGGGCTAAACAGTAGTATGAGGTTCAAGGTGTGTGATAAGAATGTATAGTATGTGCATCTTGACTTAGTTTGCATAAACCAAGTCAGGTAGAGAAACCATCTTTTGACAAATGACTTGATGGTATGTTGCATTAGGTGGTTAAAAAAAGACATGAGTGGTGGTAGATGATAAACAGAAAACAACTCAGGTTAAACCTCCGTGTAATAAACTTGCTGTCTTGACATATTGGGATTTATCATTAACACAACAGCGCTAAGTGCACAAAAGCATTTGCATCTTCAGACTTTTAAACATGTTTATGCCTGGGTGCAATTTAGATGTTAAAAATGTCATTTTAGAATTTGTTGACTCAGATCTACGTCAAGGGGAGAAAAGAGATTTGAAAAGAAAGAGGAAGAGAAGAAGCAGGAAAAAAACTTAAATTATGGAAGCTGACTTGTGCAATTGTTTGGTGTTATGCCTTATGTGTGATTTGACTAAGTTGTTTCAGTAGAAAGCAAAAAAAAGGAACAATCAGTCTAGATGCATGGAAAAAAATAGAGGGGATATAAAAGTATTGAAAGTTGCAAATGATAGATAGATAGATAGATAGACATTTACCATAGTACAGACAGTAGTATAGGCTATATTAGATACTTAACCCTATGTAGGATGTTAGCATTTTATTGTGGTCTAAAAATTGAGACGTAACATGGGTGGAATTTTTGAAAAGGAGCCATCATTGAGATGATGTGGTCCCGACACCCTTAACACATTTCTTTAGTTGTCAGTCTATCTTCTGCTATGAAATTAGAGCTCTACTGCCAACATTTACCTTGTACATCCAACAGTAGCAAAGGCCTCAGTTGAGCTGGGACTGACTGTTAGGCTTTGCTCCGTAGGCCTTCAAACCCTCAAGTGCCAAAGTTAAAACAAAACTATTTTTACGTCTGCCATTTTTCCAGATTGGCAGCCTACAGTGCTTTTTGTTTGATCAACCCTAAGCAGATGTCCCTCTAACTAACATGACATTGACGCCGCCCATTTTTCTTTTTCTATCTTTGGCTTTCCATCAGTCTGTTTATTTTTCCTCCCTTTTTTATCTCTTACTTATTCCGATACACAGAAGCCAGGAGATGGACTTAACAATAATCAATCAATCAATCAATCAATCAATCAATCAATCAGATTTGTCACATGAAATCATACAAGGCACAATTCCAGTGAAATGTTATCCCATCAGCTCCTTCAACTTGTGCATTATAAAGCAGAATGTGGCCGTCAGATCGGCACACAGAATAAGAGTCACCCTGTTGAGTGGGACTGGCACTCCAGGATTCAGCAAGTCTTCAGCACCCGACATTCCTTTGGAAAACAACGGAGGCACGAAGGCCAGCTCGCAGTCCGACACCTGCACACCGGTTAGCAGGATGCCCAGCAGAGAACTTTTGAAAACTTTGCCCGGCCAGACCAGCAGAGTCAGCAGGAGACTGGTGAGTTGATTTTCCTATCCTGAAGAGCGACTCATAGTCATGGGGTGGCCTTGCTGTTTAACAAAATATGTCTAACTATCAACAACTACCACGTTTTATCTCGTCTGTTGAATTCGTACAAAGGCCAAAGTTGCTGGTTGCATGGCAACTGCTTTAAGCTGTTAAATAGTCTGGCACATAACCCCACTAAAAAGGGTGAATTGTTGTTTTTACACTTAGGTTTATGCAAGATTCAATGTGTAATTTAATGAGCCTCAAAAGTGGTAGCATGTTTCCAGTCTTTGTGCTAAGCTAAGTGGCTGCTGCCTATAGCCTTACAGTTAATTGACAGATATGAGTGGTATCAATCTTCCCATCTGTCTGTCAGAAAGTGAATAAGCACATTTCCCAAAATGCCTATTCCATTAAAATGCAATAAAGATGACCTTACGTTTTTAAAACATAAACAAAATACACACAAACATGAGAAAAAAAACACACAATTACACCATAATCTATTACATGTATGTGTAGTAAAAACAGCATTCTTCATGCATAACTCATCAACTTTCCATGACAACGTTTTCCTTTTGGTCAGCGGCTGATGTTTATAGTGTCTATTCTTAATCTAAATATGACCAACAATAAATTAGCATTCTGCCTCGTGTCATCCGAGCTTGTTTTTTTAGTTGAAACCACTTAATCTCTGCTTCAGTCCATTTAAACACTTCGGGACTGCAGAAGTGTTTGAGATGGCGAAGCCCCATGCAAAGGATCTTGTAGCTGTATCCACACAGCTGTCTGGTGTTTTGACTTGGTAATGGGAACCGTGAACATATTTACTCCTGAAAGAAGAGCAGCAGTTTTAGATAATGAAGTATCAAATACAAAACATACTTAATGTTTTTATTTATTTATTGGATTTTTTAAATTGGAAAGACCAATCATTTCCACCACAGCTGTTGTCTGAGTTTTGCCTTTGACTCAATTTCTCAGTAAAGATTTGTCACATGCTCTGGAGCATCTTCTGAACTACTGTAAATGTCAAGTGTCGGTAGCCTGGTGCATGCTAATGTGTTATTCATGCTGTCTGTGTAAGCATTAATGATGAGGCAAGCCAAAAACTCTCCCAAAAGGGAATGTTGCCTTTAAGGTAACTTTTGCATTTACTAAATCATACTCAAAACAGTAGCACTTAATTTAGGAGCACATAGTATCACAGAGGAAGACGTTGCAGAAAAAAACAAAAAAAGTTGGACAAAAGTGTCACTTTTGAGATTGAGCTGTGTTTATATATATATATATGTGTGTGTGTGTGTGTGTGTGTGTCACATGCATTCATGGTCATCCCAACATAGAACTCTAATTACTGGGGTAGAGCTCCACACACCAAGAGACAAGATAGCTTGACAAATAATTGCAGGTTCAGTCGAAGAGTGTCTAGCAACTGGCACCGTGTGAGATAGATAGCAAGCAGCTATAAATTGATTACACAATGGAAAAGCTAAAGGAAATGAAGAAAAAAAAACATAAATCATGAGCCACAGAGAGATTATCAGTTATTTCCTCAACCGTTTTTAAATGAATAAGACTGTGGTGGAAATGCCTATGGTGCACTTGTAGATCACGTGTCTCTTAAACCAGGGCAAGTGGAAAATGCAAACGTAAAGATGTCTCATTAGTTGACTTGCACAACTAGGTCCCTATCAGTAAGGACACGATGTATGAATATTGCTTCCCTTTGTTCAGCCGATCTTTCTACACCAGTTTGTTTCTTGAGCGGATGTTGGATTTTCCACAGGCTCAGCACATTGGCAAAGAGTTAGACATGGGGGGGGGGGGGGGGCTTCCTTTTTTTTAAAGAGGAAGAGGAAAAAATTATACATACATACTTTTGAGAAAGACTGCTGACTACTGTGATGGTATGGGAGAATTTTGTTACAAATGATTTAAAAGTCCTGTTGTTAACCAATTCTTTGCTTGTATTTATTAATGAATCCGGAGAATGTGTCGTCTTCTTGGCCTTGGTGTTGGAAGGCTGCATTACCATTAAACTGTTTAGACCTATTGTTCAAGCAGGACAGTAGCTCTAATATCAATCAGACAAAGTTTATATTAAGCATGGGTCTTGCACATTGTAATAACAAACATTTCTTATCTAACACATTATTAGTCTGCCATAATTACTGTAATCACATTTATCCTGAAATCCACAAGAGTCCAAACACTGGTTTATGTCTGCTGGGGGAATCATCAATTATATGATTAACATTCAAATTCTGCTGACTACTGGAGACACAGACACATGAATTACACCTATGGTGCAGGTAAACACCTAAGAGAAGATCTAAACAGAGAGAACAGAACAGAGAACTTGTAAAGCAGTCACACACACACACACACACACACACACACACACACACACACACACACACACACACACACACAGAGACCTCTTGTGTGAAGGAAAGCTGAAAGAGAGGTGGTGGTGGTAGGTGCGGTGGAGGTAAGGAGGGGTCTATCATGACTCAGCTGCTCACCCTAGGCTTGTGCATGTTTGTGTTTCCAACTACCCCTGGAATTTACTGCAGGCACTGGCAAGGGCAGCCACAGAGAGGTGAATGGCCTGAAGGATAAAGGCCAGAGTTGTTGGGAAAAAGAGTAGTGTGGGGAAAAAGAAGAGAAACAGAAAAGGCAACTAAAGATGGAGCAGTGGCACAGACAGGGAGTAATTGTTAAAGAGTCAGCAAATAAGTGTGGACTGGAAATAGAAATGGTAAAATAAAAGCTGTGTGTGCGCACAGTGTGTGTGTGTGTGTGTGTGTGTACAGAGAGAGAGAGAGAGAGAGAGAGAGAGAGAGAGAGAGAGAGAGAGAGACAGTGGTCTTACTCAGCCCTGAGCCAGCAGCATTACAGTAAGATTATCTGGCCAAGTTTCCATTGAAAACAATAATTCACCTCAAGTGCCCATTGAGGTAAGACGTCAGGACAGAGACCCACCCAGCCCAATATGAGCGTGTGTGTGTGGAATAAACTGTGTATTGTAATAGTAAGGCTAGGGTTCCTCTTATGGACGTGCAAGGTCCCAAGTATGCCTGCACCATATAAAATGTGTGTCTGAAGTCGTAGAGGAGCCATAGACGGGTGTTACCATGGGTTGAGGGGGTAGGTCCTCTGCCCTCGAGGACACAATGTTTTCTGTGGTCTGTTTTCCGTCAACATCTTCTGTATCTACATTTGGCTTGGCTAGCGTTGGAGCTGGCAAGTGTATTTCATTCAGGCTAGTGAACATTTACTTCTCATAAAATGTAGGGCATATAAATAGTCTTGATTCAATTATGGCAAGGGCAGAGAAACCACCTGAGATTCCACATTTAGACATGTGGAAAATGCCACCATTAGTCCAACAGGGATGAATGTGAGAAACAAACCCTACAAGACTAAAATATTGCAGAATCAAACAATGCCTTTGTTTGTTTTAAGTTAAAAAAAAACAAATTTCGCTAAAGAGAAATGATGTACACATTGTAAGAAAATGTTTAGGATGTTTTGTGTGTATACGTGATTAATGGATAAAAGCGCCACATTATAAATCATAAAAGAGAGGATACGTGTGCTTAAATGCAGCCAAACAGTGAGGGCTATAGCTTTCTGGCAGAGGTGACTTTGGGTGATTATGGCAACAGGCAGTAATTAAGAATTGTTCTCACTGTGTTTAGTTGTTCAGTTAGGCGTGGAGCCCATCAGCCCGATAAATCTGCTGTTCTCTTCCCCCTAAGTGTGTGCAGTGCCACCGGGGACCAGGCAAAACAATTAATGGCAACTTAATTACAGGGCCACATCTGATTTTTGCTTAACCAACAGAATGTGCAGAGACCAAGGGAAGGGGCACATTTAAAGTACTCCCTTCTTCAAGTCGTCTCAGAGCTTTTGCCATGTCCAAAGCAGAGTGGCATAGACTGGGCACAAATAGGGCATAGAGGAGTAAATCCAATGGGAACTCGGTGCCCTTTACACTCCATTTCTTCTCTTTCGCATGGGGGCTTTTCCCCTGGGAGGGAAAGACGGCAAACGGAAGAAGAGATGAAGGGACGGAGGGTTACAGACTAAGACCTATGATTCTTGGTGCAACAGAACCCTGGTGCACATGTGAGTGCATACACATGATGCACATGCGCACCTAAACGCACCTTGCCCTGGAGTAGGTAATGGCCTTGACCTTTCTACCATAAGAAGAACAAAGGAACATATGTGTGTCCAGTTGAGAAAGAGATAGGGAGGTGAAAGGTTTCGAAGAGAAGTAGAATGTGATGTGAGAGACAAGAATAAGTCAAGGAACAAGTAAATTGGTGTTAGTACCAAAAAGAAACAATACTTATCTTTGCACAAGAAATGTGAAAACAAGCAATTTCAAGGTTTTACACAAAAAAGATGGCGAGGCAGAGAAAATAGGTAGGATCTGCAGAACCACTCATCCTTGTAGGGTTAAAAGGATTTTAGGAATTTCAAACCGATGACAATGAAACGTTTTCTCTAGAGGAGATATAAACGTGTGTAAAATCATAGCCCTCCTTAGTTACATGTCATGTCCCCATCATCCTCACCACTAGCACACCCCTTACCCCGATTTAGAGAGCCAGATAAAGAGGCAGATCCAGCATGATCCTACCATAGCAGATGGATATGTCAGATATGCCTGCTTGGGCTTATGGAGATGCTTAGTGGTAAATGTAATGACCTGTGTGGGTTTGTGTGTGTGTGTGTGTGTTTGTGTCTACCCCTCAATCCACTGTTCCAATTACCACGGGCCTGTCTGGGGAAAACTCAGTCACAGCAAGCGAAAGGCCGGGCAGAACCAGAGCCAGTTATAACTTTGATTCTCCATTCCTGATTGAGAGACCAGAGAGAGGGAACATCTGTCAGTTTGAGACAGAAAGAAGGAAACAACTGTTTCATTTGTGGGTTAAAATGACAAATTACCAACCACTTTGGCTGCCAAGATGACAGGGTGCAGAAATTGCTTTCAACTGTTCAAGGTTACAACCAACTGTGTCCATCTCTTGGAGCATTATCAGTTGCATGACTAAATACTTTGATGACTTCAGCTTTGTAGTTGAGGCAAAGATTACTCTTCTTGAAAAGGCCCACACAAAAGGAGCCAAAAAAATCTCTGCCCATTCAAACCCATCAGTTATCGTGTAGATTGAACACACTGGTTTTGCCGACCTGGTTCACTGCAATTCAGGAATTGGTCAGTTGGTATTACTAAAAGAACACAACGTGCCCTCCTATTAAATTACATAACACACTGACATGGTTCAACAAGGCTGTGGTTCAACTCCTCTGAGTCATAACACACAGGAGGTCAAGCAGTCATTTGAAAAAGCACTCTGTCCTTTACAGTTTTCCGTTTGCTGTTAGTTAATTACAAACTTTCTATGGTTTATTTAGGCACAGATGACCTTTTCGATAGACTTTGTGGTGATCTGGTTGACGTGAAGGATTTCCTTTCATCAATCCTTTACAGAAATGTTTACCTCTGGTTACTTGCGAGACTGCATCGATCACTTTTAAACACATTCAGTTTGTTTTAAATTCATTCAGAAACATTGCCATGGATCTCCTCTCTTGCCCTTCAGTCTCTCCTCTTAAGTCACCACCTTCAGCTGCTGTCCAACTGTTAATGGAAACTTTCCTCTCTGTTAGTGTGTCATGTGAAGGGCAAAGCAGGAGTTTTCCAATGCTCTGTGTTTAGACCCATCCCCTAGTGTGATGCATCAGGAACCTGGAGAAAGGAGTACATGTTTGTCAAAGCTTTTTTTGTGGTCTTCCTGTTTTGACCTACAGGAGAGCAAATGGGTGTGTTTGTGTGTGTGTGTGTGTGTGTGTGTGTGTGTGTGTGTGTGTGGAGAAGGTCTTTGGGCTTTACCGGTAGGCTACCAGAGCGTGTTTTGCAAAGGCTTTTTCCCTCTCAATGCCACCTGTGATGTAACGACTACGCCTCGTTCACTAAGGAGCCACAAAATAACACAACTAATAACTAACAATTGTATCCGTGGAATGTCTCGCATTCAGCCACGGAGCATTTAAGTTTTTCTCTCCATCATCATACCTCTCCTTGGTATTTGTTAAATGTTGTCTGGTACAGTCTTTCCATTTGCCTTGTCTATGTAAAATTCCACTCAGATCTCAGATGTGAGAAACCATAGAAACAGACTGGCCTTTGTTTCTTGTGCTCGGCAAAGTGTCCTGTGAGCTGAACTGAGTAATACTGCTGTGGCAGATGACTGGCCCACTCACATATTCGGTGTCGAAGAAAAGAAATGGGTGAAAATTACATTAATAAAAGGTGCGAAATGTGGAAGGGCTGAAGATGATTTTCCGTCAACTCTACTTTCTGATAAACTCTCTTTTCAGGAAAAAAGTATTTGTTCCAGTCAGAAGCATGAATTGGGATGTTTTGGACAAAGTGCAAGTTTGTAAAAACCATACTCTATTGGTACAGTGTCTGTCCTGCACTCCTTTAATTTTGACACTGCTCAATGGAATGTTTTTTGGTTGAAACGGCTATTTGATTTCTGAGAGTTAGATGGAAAGATTGATACTGTTCTCGTGTCTCTACAGTAAATACATGTAGCTGTAGCCATTAGCAGGTTAACATAATAACAATATCCCATTATCTGCCAATAATTGATCAGTACCAATACATATCATGCAACCAGCACCTCCAAAGCTCACGAATCAACAAGGAATACCTCGTTTGTTTAAAGTTGGTATTTGTACCTTCCAGTTTGTGTTGATTCTCACTGTCACTTTGCTAGAAGAGTTTGTTGTAGCACCCAGTTTAATAAAAAACTTAGATTCACATATCACATGTCTTGAAACCCACAAACGTTTTACACAAGTAACGTTACAGAGGGACAAGGGAAAAGACGGGTTGGCTACTTACGTACAACCACATTGTGCAATCTAAAGTTATGTTGTGAATGAAATAGATATTAGATATTACATATCTGATCAGCATTAGATATTACATAGCTTACATTACATACCTGATCTGTTACTGTGGCACGGTCTACCTACCGTAAATCAATATGTGATTTCGCTCAAAAACCCGGGCAGGGACATTAACAAAAACTATATAAAAATGGCACTCTTTTCAATGTTAGTCTTGTTTGCTGTTACAGGTCATTTAAGATCATTGTATGAAAAATGACAGCACAACATTAAAAAGTTACAAATAGTCACTTTACAAAAACCTAAAGGAATATTTCTTGAGCACACTCCAGGAAGATACTGGTACCAGCCAAAACATATCTCAGGACATAACTCCCCCCATCCAACTGAATTTGTCCACTTCGATTGTTGTACATACTAAACAAACAAGATATAAGGTGTTAATTAGTTAGCTTTAAAGATGCTGGTAGGTAGATTTTGTCACTTTTGGTCAGAGCCAGGCCAGCCGTGTCCACTCTTCATGGAAAGCAAAGCTAACCTGCTGCATATTGACTTTACAGAAAAGAGAGTGGTATTAATACCCTCATTTAACAAGCATATTTCTCAAATGTTGAAATTCCTTTAAACGTCGACATGTCATCAAGTTAGACAAGTCGACAATTAGATTCCCTTTTGGGGAAATGGACTTGACAATATGAAGCCTAGCTGAAGTATTCTGCTCATAGTCTAGTTAAGGGCTACCCTACTTTCAACTCCAATAGCCCAGTTACAGAAACACCCAGAAGAGTCAGTCTCTCCATGAGAATGTAGTCCAAATAAGTAATGGCAACTCTGAGCTAACGTTGGAGTTACCCTCGTCCTGAAATAAAGAGGAAAGAGTGGGAAGAGTTTGTCACAGGGAGCCAGAACGGGGATGGGATATATTACATGAATATTTCAAGCATGTATCTGACTTGTCCTCAGTGACTTACAGGATCTCTCTCAAGGACACCTTGGCAGGACACATGGCTATTAATGAGCACTGTCTACCATTGTAGAGATACAACCTGTGTCTGGCTTCATATATTCCTCCACAAACTAAAAAAAACATAGCTTGGCTAAAATCAAGATCTTAAAACATTACTTTCACAGCTTGTTATGTGTCTGTGAGCCTCACTGGCAAGTTCAGTGCGTCAACTATTTTTTAAAATCTGTGATGGTACAACTAAAATATAATAGATTTTATGTGAGAAATATTCAGCTGAAGGTGTTATAGTATTTTTAGCTCTTCTTCAACAAACGCACGTCTAGCTGTTTTCAAGGTCTGGCTAGCAAACATTGGCCAAGACCGTTGATGTGCTCCAGGCTGGAAAAAAACATGGGTTCTTTCTTGTTTACTTCCCAGTGTCAAACAAGTGCCTCTTGACTGTCAAATGCAGGGGAGCAATGACTGAATACATTCCCCAGAGCAGTAGCATTGAGGAACTCCTTGCTATAAAAGGGAAAAAAAGGACAGAAGGAGACACTGTTTGGAGGCTGCAAGTCATCATTGTGTTATTATCTGTAACTTCATGATGGATATGCTGCAAGCTGGCAAAGGGCCAGTTTTAGTAGATCTAATTGCTATCATTATGGATAGACTGTTTGAAGAAGGTATAAACTGTGGTGTGCTGACGTGAAATGGAAACGATCAACTGATAGGAACACCGAGCAGAATACAATACATGCGGCTGCTTGTTTTAGGAGTTTTACATCATCACATACTTTCCCTCCTTTTGTATGTCTTATCACCCTCCGGTTGAATCACTGCTCTGCATCATTTCAATCCTCCACTTCCTTCCTCTTGTTTTCTGTCTCACAATCCCATCATTTCTCCATCTCCCCGAGATGTTGTCCCTGCTCCTCGTTTATATAGGTCACAGCCTAGAGAGATGATAAAGACACTCCAGGGTGGTGGATGTTTCTTGCAGGGCAGTGGCGTTAGTGCTGGAAGAGGAGAGCAATGCGAGCGTCGGTTCCGGAGCTATGTGGCATTGTACCTGCTCATCCATAATGGATGAGGGCCAGCAATAATGGATGAGTCTGGTGAGTAACCTGAGGATGCGGTGGGTCATCGAGACTTGCTTCGGCCTTAGCCTCCTTTTCCTCCTCCTCTTTTTCCTGTTGTCAGCCAACGACTCTTTGTCAGAACACACGGGACATGATGCTCACCCGGACGCATTGAAAACAACCATGGTGGCGCTCAAAGTAAATCCATAATAGCACTTCGACACACAAGCTGGACAGTGATACATTAATCATGAAACACTGCAATAAAATTTATGTTTTATAGTCTTCTAATTAAACTAAATATTGAACCCAAAATTAAGTGGTAATTGCACAAGCAATATCCCCGTTAAATAGTCTAAAATCCATATTTTTATAATAACGTATCTAGGTAAAATATGAAAGAAGTCGCTTGTTGTGAAGAACCTACAAGCAACTATTTGAAGAGCCATACATTCCCCAAAGCTAATGTTGCTATGTAACTGCTGACGCCGTTTGTTTAAATAGCTGCCATATCAACTTAAAAGGTGACGATAAGTCAGTGTTGTGTTCACAACTTGTTTATGCCAAGTGGCTAAAAAAATATATCAGTTATTGCAGATTTAAATCTCATTGTTTAGCTACATATTGCAAAAGCCTCTGATACTCAGTCCATGAGGAAAAATATGAATTGAATTAAAGAGATTCCCAAAAATGTCTTCAGATTAAAATGTATAACAGAAAATATGCACGGTTTGTAAGAAGTGGTCCTTTACAGCATCATGAAAATTGTGAGTGTCCAGTATTTAAGGAGCTTTACCCATATTAGGAATTAAAAGTAAGAATAAAGTTAAGTCTGTTGCTTTATTTTTTACTATTATTTTTTCAAAATGTCAATTGTGGGTCCCCAGACTTGGAAGTGCAGTCCAAAATCTTTAAAGGCAGCCTTTAATTAGGCTATATTGTTTATAATGTGAATTGGGTGGGATGAATCAGCTAACAGCTAAGTATTAACTGTTCACGATGAGATCTTTGAGTCAGCTGGCCCCTACAAAGGGAGCACTGTACCCAGACAGCTGCCACTGCCCACACCAGCCCCACAGTACACTGCAGTCATTCGAAATTCAATACCGCAGGGCCCATCCCACCTTACAGTAGCAATCAATGACCAGCACTTTTGACAGGCGACACTGCTGTCTTCTGAGTAGAGGGGGACAGATGGGAAACAGGGATGGCCCTGTGTGTGTGTGTGTGTAGGAGGGATGGTGGGTGGGTGGGTGGTGGGGTGTCTAGTAATCAAGTGAGGCTCATCCTCAATCACACTGACAATAGCATGCTTAGTCACACACGTGATGGACTGTTAGGAGAGTGTGTACGTGTATCAGAGGGTGTTTCAGAGGAGGACTCATGGCTGCATCGAAAAGACATCTTGTACTTCCCTCTGCCCTCTTCCCTGTTCTCATCATCCTCCTCGTCCACTTTTCCAACTCTGGCAATGATGTGCTCTATTTATTTAATTAGAGCTCCCACACTGCTAAGCGTCTGCCGATTGATTTCTGCAGGTAAACAAAACTGGAGGTAATGTCATCAGTGAGTGGGCCATGAGCTGATGCACCTTTAGGTGTGAAAGTAAAAAGGATTTCCAACCTACTTTGTTTGATTACATAGCAAAGCTCTTGGCTGTGTATGTGTGCAGGCACACATCTGCCAGAAAATCGATCTCGCACAGACAGCACAATGCCATGTGAGCATATGACTCGTGAGTCAGTCGGAGAGAAATAGGTGCTGGTACAGAATGAGTGTGACTATCAGGGAAAATAAAACAGAGACAGGGAGAACAAGCAGATGCATTCAGGGCTCTGTAGATACAAATCAAACCGTAACAATAGGACAGTCATTCACAAAAAGCCTGTGATGTTTAGCAGGGAAAGGTGTGGAGGACTGTGACATCTTAGGCTTGTAACTGGTAAACTTAAATTTAAAAAAAAGATTTGGTCTTAATGTTTTGTTCACCAAAATAAAAAAGCAAATGTATGATGACATGGGTTATCTTGTATATGTTAATTTTGCAAATGTCTGTACAAATACTTTCCTCTCTGCATGTTTTTATGAATGTACCTGGAAGAGATATGCTTATATAAGTATTAGCATCAACTCAAGTCAAATACATTCTGCTACATTGTTTGACCAAACCTGACAGATTGCTGATCAGTTCATCAGCAAATACACAATTCATATCAGCCATGCGGGCACCTGAACTGTCTGTAAATATTAAAAGGGACGTGTAATACAGTTTGTAATGAATGGGTTGAAATGTTGATGAAAATGCAGCGTACTTGGTTGAGTTGACAGTTTAAATGTTAATATCAAACACAGCCAGAGAAATGTCCGATTCACTCCAAGCTCCCACAGCTCTACTTTTCTAGATAACTGCAATCAAATTAGAAAAAATCTTGACTAACCAAAGTTTATAGCAGTCCTCAGATTACACACTGCACCTGATAAACATGTGTGCTGTAGCGTGACTATTAGCTTTCCGCTCTTCAAACATGCATGAGTGCGTAAAGGCCATATGTGGTTCTCTGCACATGTGAGATGCTCCTAAGGTCACAAACAGTATAAATATGAAACAGCACTAGTAGCAACACTATACTTAGAATCCAACAGTATTTTAAGCCGTCTTCATGTTTGTGTATAACGTTACCATATACTGTATATGATCTATTTTTTGCTGCGGCACTGATAATGAAGTCCATGAAATATGACTTCCATTTGACACCCTTAGATGGCACATTTAGTTTCATGTCAGGGTAATGAGTTCTGTAAAAAAACAAATTCTGTAAGTCTTGAATGACACGTTGTGTGGCTTTACCCCAGTGGAAACTTCTTGTGATACCCTTCATTAATGTTCTTTGACTGAGTTACACATTTACAACATAATACTGTTGCATAGTACAAGAATGCAGATTACCAAATGCATTAAACACATCTATTGCGCAATTATTCATTGTGAAAGCCATTTGAATTTTTTCCATTGGGGCATCTTTTTTTTTTTGTCATTGCTGGTTTTGACACGTACATCTTTAGGTGACCACTTAACATCAGGGGATTACTCTTTTTTTTTTTTTATTAGTCATTCTGCGTTACTTCCCTAAATAACATTTGCACATATTTCAATTCACATTTCACCCATGCAGTAGTTTTGTGGTTGCACTTAACTACCCAGATGAGTAGTTAAACTCATTTGTGCAAGCTTCCGAAAGCTGGTCGCCCCAACACAGTTTAAGATTCCAAACTCACTGAAAATGGTGGCACAAGTAAGTGAAACTGAAAGTGGCAAGCAGAGTGGCACTGTGCACATCTACCGCCTACATCTTTAGATTGCATTTATTTACATGACGAGCTGAAACTAGACATTTTCTTTTTCATTTTCTTTTACTCTGCAGACGACTTACGTGATGCATCCATTCATTGTTTTGTTTGTAAAAGTGATGATTTCAATTCGCTTGTTTTTTCAGAGCAACAGTCCAAAATCCAAAGATAGACAGAATTTATTGTCATACATAGCAAAAAGCAAATCCACGTATTTGAGTCTGAAACCAGAAAATGTTTGGCTTTTTACTTGAGTAAGTGAATATTTTTTTATGCACATGTATGTGTGTGTATTGACAACACTGCTGCATACTTTACTACCACTGTTTTCTTTGCAAGACCCTCTGCAACGTGTGGATCTGTAATTTGAGTGCAGCATGAGAACCATCATTGTGTTTGAAAATATATCCATTAGCGATTCTAAATAAACTTATAAAAGACAAACCACTCCACAGGTGGTAAAGCCATTATTTGGCCCTGAACAGATGAAATATTTTGGCTGAAGAGATATCTGACATCTTCAGTCTGATGAAACAGGAAGATGAAAAACTCTCCCATCATTCAGATTGGATGTGATAGGCAAGGTCCCTCTGATTGGAAGTTTAACTACTGACAGTGATTGATGAGTCATCACAGGCAGAATAACCCAACAGCAACGGCACCCTTAGGTTAATTTCTTTTTTGGTGAAACACCAGCTACATTGTGGGTAGGAAGGGTTGGCACATAAGGGGTGGGGATATTTTGTTTAAATCTAAATCTTCTGTTAAATGTATTCATGAAAAATAACACCAGATCTCATTTTGGAAATACACGTACTGCAAATACCCACTCAGTTAAACACATGTACACTAAAATACGCAGACACACTGCTGCTTACCCCTACAGGGTAATTAATTTCAGTTTTAAGAGACAGCTTTACATCCCTGAGCTTAACTGCTCCCTGCACAGCAACCGCAATAAAGCAGCCACCTCCCCCTACACTCATTTATTTGACACAATAGCAATGTAGTACAATATAAATACTATAGCATATGATTATTAATTGATAGTTTATGTGATGCATCAGCATGAATCCTCCATCACAACCCAAATCTTGTTCTGCTGGGCGCAGATAAGCCCTGCTGAAGCATATCTGTGATATTTGAATAAGGGGCTTTTAGTGGTTGTGTTTGTGTGCTGACATGCCGGAAGAATGATTATGATTAGCAGAACAACCATTATTTCATTATTCTGTGTGAAACGTTTGATCTGTTCTTTGCAATATTTCACGTTCACTGACACAGACTGAAAGTTTCGACAAATGGGCGAAACAGATTGCCTGTGAATTCTAGCTCTTCAATGAGACCAAAAAACCACGGCAGCACTTTGGTGTCAACCATATAACACGCCCATGCAACACTCTAGCTTCTGACGCGGTCACATTAGACACATCATGAGAATCGTTTTTTATTGTTACCAAATCCCCTGGTTAATTTTCAATATCTAATGTCCCGATGGGCTGTGGCTGCATCTGGTAATCCAGAGTGATGTGATTGGTGAATATCTCAATATCCTGACCTATTTTCTAGTAAGTTAACAAGGCTGGCCAGCATGGCTTAACTGATCATATAAACCAGTAACTAGATGAGTGTCGTGTGTTGCTATAATGTTATACGTGCTGCGGTTTTTGTGAACATAATTGTTTATAACTGAATAGAAGCAGGGTTAATGTGTGTATGATCACTACTTCAAGTTAAAGTGTGAGTGTGTGAGTGTGTGTGTGTGTGTGTGTGTGTGTGTGTGTGTGTGCGTGCAGATGTCTAGTGTTTTTTTGTTGTTTGTTTTTTTACAAGTGGTAACGTGTAAGGCAAACACAGTTTATGGCTTCAAGGATGAGTGAGTTACTTGTGCTTTATTGTATGCAGCGCCGCCATGGCAACATAACAGGAAGCAGTGTGCCTATAGAGAGGATGTGACCCCTGTGATAGAATCAAAGGTAGCATCACTCACTCACATTGTCACACCTCTCTTAGTCTAGTTGACACGCACACTGTTGAGGCAAGCAATCTTCACACTGAGGGAAAGATACACATTATATACTGTACAGTATGCATGTAAATGCAGGTTATTTGACAGATACAAGACAGCCCTGGAAAGCAACAGGAGTGTGTGCTGTGCCCTCACTGGGACACGAATGTAACAGGATAGGAGAGTGGGGGGGGTGGATGGGGGGGGGGGGGGGGGGGGGGGGGGGGGGGGGGGGGGGGGGGGGGGGGGGGGGGGGGGGTTGTGCCTACCCTTCAGCACAAAACACTTTATAAATAACTAAGAGACACATGCACATGGCACATTCACATTATCATTCCAACAAACACACACACACACACACACACAGGATGTTGAAGATATATTATTACCACAAGTTACTCACAACAACTCAATCAAATATACAAAACATTGTAGAAAGCCATGAAAGGAAACCTATAATGTCACCTATATTTTATAACTTCTTCGATGATAAATATGTATAAGATCTGATAGGCTATCATTATTTAGATGTAGGCCAAAACAGAAGGCAAGAAGTTGGTGGGGATGGTCAGGCTTTTTATTCCTGATCATTTTGGAGGGTCATAGAAAATGGATTATTGACAAAGGAAGGCAAAGATTGGCAAAATCTTTTTTGACTAAAGACAAAACTCCCCTGGTAGCCCCTTAAATAAAAAAAGAACAGTCCCTGGCTCATCACTTCAAATTCAAATCAGCTGATACTCAATAATAACTAAAACCTACTTGGACCTGATTGAGATCTTCCAACAAAAACCATCTACTTAATTGCAGTGTTAAAGGGACAGACCATCTTCCACACTTTGAACAACAACGAGGCCAAGGCCACTATTATTAGGGGAAAGTGAAAGAAAGAGGAAGACAGAAAATGAGTGGTGAGTGAGAAAGGGTGAGAGAAGTGTCTTCGTTAGAGGAACCAAGCCCTGAGACTGAAAGAATGTTGATTAGGAGAAAAAAAAAGCATTTAGGAATGTGGAATTGCATTGAATGAGGGCTGAAGTGGAGATCAGCTTGTAGAGGTACTGTATAACCAGACGGCAATGCCTCTGTGGGCAGCAAATTAGATTCTGAATCAAGTGAATTGGATGTGAATTGTCCACAAGGACCGATGTGTTACAACCCCTGTGGTGACATGAGAACTGGCAAGTACAGGGTGCAGCTGGGGGGGATGGGCGGTGGGTGAGGAATACCTCTTTTCACACCAACTACCAGGGTTGGGCTAGGGTTGTCTGATAAGGATTCAACCCTCCTTTTTTTAAATACAATTTTGTGCAGAGTGATTCTCCGCCTCAGCATGTTTATTGCAGCAGCTGGAAAAGGAAGTAGGTTACTCTAGTATTGATTTTTGACCATTTTAAGACGAGGGGAGAACATTTCTCTTTGTTTTTATTTCATTAAAGTAAAGTTGGCCTTTGCTGTCGGCTTTACGAATCATTTAAAAAGAGGCAGAGACAAAAAGAGAGTTTTCGCTCCCCAGCAGCCGCACAGACCTGCAGTCTGCAGACGGGTGTGGGAGAGAGGGAGTGATAGAATTAAACTAAATTATTTTTTATACATGTTTACGGTCTACGCTGGGTTTTTACAGCTAGTTTCGCCTGTAAAACTCCACTACTGCTCTACCAAAGACATTACATCCTTTAAATCAAGAGTGCAATACTGTAGATGTAAATTTGGACACTACCTCCCCAAATCAGATTATTTTCATCATTAACTACTGTATTTGGTCAATAAAAAACTGTTGACTCTCAAAGAAGATTAACAAAACCAGCAAATATTCCTATTTCAGAAGATGTAACAAGTGCACTGTATGGAGGACCTTATTAAGTTCCATGTTTTAAACAGTGTGTTGGGAATGAATCTGCTATGAAAACACTGAAAACATAATGTATAAGTTACTTTATGTATAAATGCAATTTAAATACAAACTTTGTGAAAGATATATAACATGTATCCCCATAAAGTGACAAATGTTTCCAGTATTCTAAATATAGCATATTAATATATTTAGAGGTATAATACATATGAGCAATTATTTAAATAATCAAAATGATGTGTGTGTGTGTGTGTGAGTGTGTGTACAGTAGGCCTCTAGGGGTCTGCCCTCAACTGACCCCAGTCCACTGATAACATCATTACACTGCAAACTACCACCTCCAGCAGCCAGGCTGCCGTTTCCAAGGCAATGAACAGGGCTGCTCACTTTCCACCTCAAATGCACTACAAGATCTGGGTGTGTGTGTTGTCTTGGCTGTTGTACATTTACATACAGTGCATGTGAGTGGTAGTATCTGTCTGCAGTCTGTGTCATAGTGTTTCATTATATGTATGAACACGTTTTCAGCAAGTGGGTTGTTCAGGTTGAAAGAAACAATGGTCAGCGAGCCAGGGTAAATATATATCTGTGTGTGTGCATGTGTGTGAGTGTGAATGAAGGGCTGAAAGATTTCTGTGATTCC